>NW_025113173.1:19852-117919 GCF_010416935.1 Polistes fuscatus | reverse complement strand
GAAATGTGAAATACGCGACAAAAGATTCCTCTTTCTCTCTATTCCTCTCCCTCCCTCCTTCCCTCTCTCTTTCTTCTTTCTCTATTTCTCTCTCGTTTTCCTCTCTTACTGAAATCGAAAGCCTTTGTCTCGTACACCGTGACATATGCTCGAAACCCTTCGGTTTCCCCTTTCACAATTACGTCTCTCTCTCTCTCTCTCTCTCTCTCTCTCTCTCTCTCTCTCTCTCTCTCTCTCTCTCTCTCTCTCTCTCCTCTCTCTCTCTCTCTCTCGCTTGAGTTTTATTTTAAGAAAAGGGCTAAGGTCTCAAAACCGTGCTCAAGAACATATTCGAAACGTGGCTGCGTACATATGTCGAACCCGTTCATGTATTCCTATATCTTTTTTTTTTTTCTTTTTTTTTTCTATTCTCGAATCGTTAGCCGTTCTTCTTGTTTGTTCGTACGAGACAGCACGTTTTTATGGGGATCAATGAGTGATAATAAATATGAAATTTTAATGTAAATGTTTAATCAGATAAATTTTCATTTAAATTAAATCGATTAATTGTTATTGTAATTTATTATTATGATTGTTTGTTATTTAGTCTCGTATTGAATTCATTTTTTGACAATTAGCATTACACTAGTGCCTTTTTTTTTTTTTTTGTTCTTCTTGGTTGTTCGTACGAGACTGCACGTTTTTATGGGGATCAATAAATGATAATAAAAATGAATTTTTAATGTAAATGTTTAATCAGATAAATTTTGATGAAATTAAATCGATTAATTGTAATTGTGATTTATTATTATGATTGTTTGTCATTTAGTTTCGTAATTATGAAAATTTTTGATCAATTTTCATATTTATGATAAATTTTGTAACAATTATAGTTCAATAAAAAAGTCATTTCTTCGTATGTAGAATTTCAATACGTATTTACAAATATTTTGGATAAATTCATATTTTTTGACAATTAGCATTACACTAGTGCCTTTTTTTTTTATTTTGTTCTTCTTGTTTGTTCGTACGAGACAGCACGTTTTTATGGGGATCAATGAGTGATAATAAATATGAATTTTTAATGTAAATGTTTAATCAGATAAATTTTTATTTAAATTAAATCGATTAATTGTAATTGTGATTTATTATTATGATTGTTTGTCATTTAGTCTCGTATTGAATTTTTAGATGTGTCGTTCGCAAGTCACATTAATTGCATTTTTCAAATTATTGTCAATTTAATTATGAAAATTTTTGATCAATTTTCATATTTATGATAAATTCTGTAACAATTATAGTTCAATAAAATTATAGTTCAATTACAGTTCACTTTGTATGTAGAATTTCAATACGTATTTACAAATATTTTGGATAAATTCATATTTTTTGACAATTAGCATTACACTAATACCTTTTTTTTTTTATTTTGCTGACACCTACTTTAATTGTACGATCTAAACACGTTTGTATGTATTTTTCAAATAGAAATTAATCAAAACGAAATTTCATAAACTAATTTCGACACTTTAACACTTTCAATTAACGTATTACCCTTTGGCACAATAATGTTTTAAATAACGTGTCTGAAATTTCTGTCGGTAGAATGTAAAATTGATTTTGAGGTTTTAGAGTACGGTTAAGTATCGATGAACCCAACTAACAAAATCTATGAGCTAAAAACAAAGTTACTTTTAGAAGAACCCCCGATACATGATTGCATAATAATAATTATTATATATCGTTAAGGGAATGAAATTGAAAATTTTCAAACGAATTCATTTCTAATTATTGATTCAAACAAAAATATAAATAAATATCTAATATAATAAATTATCTAATTTAATTAAATTAATTTAATTGTTTTTATTATATTAAATTAATAATTATATAATTATATTAAAAATTATAATATTATTAGTTATATATATATATTATATATTATAAACATTTATTAGCGAAAAAATTCGCGATTAATAAAAATATCATTATTTATAATTATTATATTATTTCTGTATATACGTTCATAAGATTATGTCATAATAATAATGACAATAATAGTATTGATAATTGATAGAGACAGACAAATCGAAATGAATTCAATTGAAAACGAATTGATTTCTTACGTAAAATGTTGATTAGATAGAAAATAATATAATAAAGAGTAATGATTAAAATCGAATTATAAACACGGGTAACTAGTTTGATTATTATTCCTATTATATTGTTTGTCATTGAATCGTGTAGGAATTGAACATTTTCAAAGTTACTTTCGAGAGTTTTATGATGTAAAAGGAAGCCTTGTCGTGGATAGATCGCAAACACGCAAGCACGTTTTTCTGACTCGAGATTGTGCGTGTTCGTTAAGAAACAAAAAAAAAAAAGAAAAAAAAGAGAGAGAAAAGAGGGACAGAAAGAGACAGAGAAAGGGAAAGAGAGAGAGAGAGAAAGAGATACGAGTCGAGTCGAATAAATTAAAACCGTCTGCGTGTGTATATATAAAAAGAAAAAATAAGAAGTGGTGGGGGGTAAGGTGGGGTAGGGTGGGGAAGAGTAAGAGATAGAAAAGGAGAGTGAAATGGTAAGAGAAGAAGAAGAAGAAAGGCTTCTTAACGCGTCGATGATGGTGAATCGGTCGGACACACCATAAGTCTTCGTAGCAGCTATGGCGTTTGTCTTCACTCGAGAGATAACGTGCTACAAATCGGTTCCCGACCTCGTCAATGGCTTCCAAAAATATCACGTTGGTCGTCACCCCTCTGCAAAGTATCTGTAGTATCAGTATCAGTAGCAGCAACACCAGTAATAGTAGTAGTAGTAGTAGTAGTAGTAGTGTAGTAAAAGAAGAGGGGAAGAAGAAAATGTCGGGTAGCGTTAACGTTTCTTACCCATAAATACGTCGACGAGATATTGTACTAAAGTACGAGAAGAAGAAGAAGGTTTTAACGTGAGAAGAAGTAGAGAAGAAATAGAAGAACACCTTCCCTTCCCTTCCCTTCCCTTTCTTTCCCATCACCCAATCCTTAATGCTTTGCGATGGAATAAAGCTTTTAAAAAAGGAGCTAAAAGACGAGAAGTTGAAATTTTTCTTACTTTCTTTCAAACGTTTCCTTATCTTCGAATTATAAGCATCGAAATATATAAAAGAAAGAAAGAAAGAAACAGAAATCTCGTGAAGAAAAAGGGGTAAAGGGAGTGAAAGAAGGAAGGAATGAATGAAACGAGGGGAAGGGGGAACGGGTTGTGGGAAGGGGGAGAGAAAAAAGGGCGTCGAACGATAAAAATCCTTTTCTTCGCGTTCACGCGCCCTCGGGACGAATCGATATCCGTTTTCACAGCTAACGTAATTGCTAAGTCAGTCAACGACTTCAAATGGGAGATTGGGGGGTTAGGGGGAGGGGGGTCAGGGGGTTAGGAGGGGTACTGTAAATTCTTTAAACTGCGAAGTAGACCGATGGGATGAGAAAAGAGGAAGAGAAGGAGGAGGAGGGGTTTGAGAGGAGGAGGAGGAGGAGGGGTTTGAAGGGGGGAGGAGAATGAGACCTGAGAAGAAACTCCATTTAGTTCGGATTACCGACACTCGTTCTGCAATATGCATGAAAAGGGAAAGAGGAGAAGCGCATACGCTTCGCTTGCATTAAAAAACTCGATTCAAATGGATGGCCGTTCCTGAACAAAAGGGAGTATTCATTAATTATATCCACCCGTGGCGGAAGAAAGCTTGCTTGCTTGCTTGCTTGCTTTGAAGAAGCAAACGTCGAACTAAAGTACGCGCACCGACCTTTTTATTTTTCTTTTTCTACTTTTTCTTCTTCTTCTACTTCTGCTACTTCTTCTTCTTCTTCTTTCGTCTTTTATCGGCTATCTTTCACTTTAGATTCACCTTGATCGATCTTTGATCTTTTAACACTTTTCTATTTCTTTTTCTTTTTCTTTTCTTTTTTTTTTTTGTTTTTTCTTCTTCTTGAGAATCTTTCGCTTCGATCGAACGAAAGAGTTTTGTGTTTCATTTAAATTTCTATTGTAATTGAGACTGGTTTTTTCATTGTTTTTTTTCGATAATATGCATTTGATAGTTATTAATTTGTTTTGTATGAAATTCTTGTTCTTAATTTTATTTATAATTTAATATAATTTATATAATTTATAATAATTTTATAATCTTAAATTTCTTATTTTATAAATATTGCGTGTGTTTAATTATATTATAGAGACAATAAATGTATAAGGTGTGAAAGTTGTTCTTGTTATTTATTTATATTTAGATACTAGAAATAGGAATGATTAAATGATCGTTTTTTTTTTAAGTATTCATCGATTGATTTAAATTATTGTTACAGTCTAATATTAAATTTGTATTTTTTTAATATTTCATAAATTAACACATCGTTGTTCCTTCTATTATGCTTTCCATAATATTAGAAATGTATGAGACTGGAAATATTACAAATTGTCGAGAATTAATATTATGAAAATATAATACTAAACAAAATAATTAATTAATATATATATTTCAATAATTACATAAGTTTTTATTCAAATTTTTATTATTTGTTCAAAACAAACAAAAAAATAAATAAAATGCTAATTAATACAAAAATAAAAGCTAATAATAAAAGAATAATAAATGCTAGTAATAAGATGCAAATAATAAAAAAATAATAAATGATAGTAATAAAATGCTAATAATAAAAATATAATAAATGCTAATAGTAAAATGCTAATAATAAAAAAATAATAAAATGCTATAGATTTTTCTTGAAAATATTTCATTAAATATTTTCATTGAATAATTTCATTGAATAAATTTCATTGAATAATATTAATAAAACACAGAAAGACGAAATTAATATAAAATAATATTACAACCTATTATATTCTATTAAATTAATAAATTACATACTCGATTACAATTGGAGAAGGCCGGACATCGTATAATCTCATATAAAACCATCGGTATTAGTTCCAACGTGATACGAATAATTTGCTAAGATGCATCGCGATGCATCGCGATGCATTGCTGCAACTCGTTCTCATCCTCCTCTTCGTGACGTAATCAAATAAAAATGTTAGAATCGGTGGTGGTGTCGCGACCACGCCTCTGCATTATGTCTTTAACGATCTACGCACGTCGTATCGTTCCTGCAAAATACATGCTCGTGTGTATGTGTGTTTGTGTATGTGCGTGTGTGTGTGCCTTGAGTCTTGACGATTATCACCGGCAGCAGTCTTAACCATTATGTTCACTAGCATGATACTAAAGAGAATAAGTTAAGGGTCGAGAAAGTGCAGCATACGACGACGAGCTGACTCCTTTATATTATAATACTCTCTCTTTAACATACTTAAAAAGTAGCCTAATCAGATCAAAAATTTACTTTTATTATACTAGTAACCTTTTTAAGAAAAAAAAAGGGTAATTTGTTGTCGTTTTACAAATTTTAATATAAATTAACATTAAACAAATTTTGTTTATATTATATATTGCACACGTGTTCGTTTGTTTTATTTTATTTCTTTGTTCTTTCCTTTTTTTTTTTTATTATTATATTTTTTTTTTTATTATATTTGACATAAAATTATGAAATATTACGTAAAGTATCAGCATTTCGATAACTATATGAGAATACTTTCTCTTTAAGATACTTAAAAAGTAGCCTAATCAGATCTAAAATTCACTTTTATTATACGAGTAACCTTTCAAGAAAAAAATGGTAATTTGTTGTACTTACAAATTTTATTATTAATTACATTAAACGAATTTTATTTATATATTGCACGTGTTCATTTATTTGATTTTATTTCTTTGTTCTTTTTTTTTTTTTTTTTTTTATTATTTCTGACATTAAATTATCAAATACCACGTAAAGTATTGGAAATTCGATGACCTTGGGAGTTAGTTTACTTTTACACAGTGAATAATAAAAAAGAAATCGATTGATTGGGAAACAAAAAAATTAGGTTGCATTAAGAAATAAAGTGTAAGTGCATCGGTGCATATAAGCGAAAAATAAGGTCATAGAAACTTAGGACGTATTATGTCATATGATTCTTTTCTTTATTATTTTCTTTTCTTTTTTTTTATATTTTTACTAAAAAAAAAGAGTTGTAACTCGTTCTAATTCCTAGAATCATTTTTTATATACGTATAGTTATGATAATAAAATATAAAATATTATATTTTATTAATATAATTAATTATAATATTTATTAATAAATATACTTATCAATTTTTTTTAATAATGTAATCTATACGTCTAGGTATATGTTTTATTTAATTATGTTAATGTTTCTGTTTAGATATTATAATATTTTATTTATATACGCAGTAAAAAGTAATAAAAAAAAAAATAATTAGAACACACATTTTATTTTTTTCTATTATCATATTATAATATAATTTTGATATTATTCCATAATTTTCTATAGAATAATAAATATTTAATAATATATTTTTTAATTTTAAATAATATATTTTTTAATTTACATTTATTATAATACAATTTTGATATTATTCCATAATTTTCTATAGAATAATAAATATTTAATAATATATTTTTAATTTATAATTATAATATATTAATTTAAATAATATTTTAATTTTAAATAATATATTTTTTAATTTACATTTATTATAATATAATTTTGATATTATTCCATAATTTTTCTATAGAATAATAAATTCTATAATCTCTCGTATATGTATACTCTAAAAAGAGAGAATATTTCTCTGTTTCTTTTGACGATAAAAAAGAAAAAAAAAACATTTTTATGGAAGAATATGTTTGATTCAAACATACAGATATGGTAAAAGAGAGCTTTTATCTGGAGATCAGATTTTTCCATATTTATGAAGGTCACCGGCGTTTCTTTAAATGGGAATTTGATATTTTTGCCTGCACATAGAAGTTCTAAAGCGTATAAAGCATTTCAAATGCTCTAAATTTGTTTTATCGTGAATTTATCATGAACAAAAAAGGAAAACAAAAAAAAAAGATTTTAAGTTTACTGATACTATATAAAAATTTACAAAAGATTTTTATTCCAGATTTTAAATCTAAATAGGATTCTTTATTTATCGAATATCCGTGCATATACAGAATACTAATTTTAGTCTTATCATTTATTCATAATATATACATTTTTTTAAAAGACTAGTTAAAAAACTAGAAAATAAAGAACACACCAGTTTTTACAAAGTGAATTTCTATAACACGATAATAAAATATGGGAATTGATTAAATTTAAAAATGAAATTTGTTTTAATTAAACGAATACCATCATTGTATTCTTTATTGGTCAACAATTTTTTCTTTTCTTTTTATTTTTATTCGAACATTTATCGAGAATAATTTGCGAAGAAAGAACAAAAAGTGATCATTTTCTCAATACTCGTATCGAATATAAATGTTTTTGTGAAACAATTATTATTATTATAAATAATTTCGAGAAAACTTGTGTGTGAAATATTCTTTTGTCAATGTTCAGAAAATTTGTGATATAAAAACTGAAGTCTACTTTATACAGGTTGTTTCGTAATATAATAAAATATATAATTTATAATAAATCAATGAAAAAAGTTTTTATAAACATATATTCACGTGTTTGTATTTCAAAGTTATATCCACAATTGTGTTCCAATAATTTTTGATAGTTTATTTTGATATAAAAGATGTTTGAAATAACCATTCACAATCAGGGCAAAATTTCAATGATTTCATATCGAGTTTATTTGAATTCTTATCTACATATTACTTTATTTTAATAATCATTTATTAATAAATTAATATCAGTATAATCACGTGAATTTATTCATATAATAATTACTCATAATATGTGTGTTTATTGAAATATGAAATTACTGAATTATTAGAATTATTTGATAAATGAATTGATTATTAAAATGAATATAATAAAAATGATTATATAACTTAGAAACAAAATCAATAATAAAATATATTTCGTTTTATTTTCGTATTGGGATATTAATGGGGAAACAAAATAAAGGTTTGAGTTATTTTAAATGCATTGACACACTATTATTGATGATTTTGATGAAGTAATTGCTAAAAAATTAATTTCTTATGACACTGCCGTGCCAAACAAAATAAATATTCGTAGAAAAGTTGACCGAGTGCTCTAAATAGCTGAATTGATAGAATAATCGTCTTGAAAACGTAATATCGTGTGTTATTACTCGTACGTAGAACTTTATTTAACTTTGTTACTTATTTATATATTTACATTCTTTCATATATAAATGCGTACTTAGGAAAAAGAAAGAGTTTGTTAAAAAATCTATGAAAACATAGAAAAAGAGAGAGAGAGAGAACCGAGTCAATGCAGTGTGAACAAAAGAATCTTAGAAAAGCAGACTGCTTTTAAAACGTTTGTAGCTTTCGCGTCTCAAAGTGAACTAACTGCACAATAAGAGAGATAGAAAACGAAGAAGAAGAGGAAGAAGAAGAAGAATAAAAATAAAAAAGGTAGACTAAGTTGCCGGAGGCAAAAGTTACGTCCAGTTTTCTTTCCCTTGAACCACGCGGATGCGGGTGGTGGGGTGGGGGGAGGAGGAGAAGGGGGTGGGTGGGTAGTCGTTCCGCGTGGTCTTTTTCCTGTTCATAAAATTTTCCATCGAGTAAATCGTTGCTTCTGACAAGATCGAGAATGGAAGTAACGAAAGCAAGAAAAAAAAAAGAAAGAAAAAAAAAATGAATAGATGGATGATCGAGCCTGGGTAAAAGCGGAAAGAGAAGAATAAGAAGAAGAAAAAGAGGAGTAGAAGGGAGTGGGTGAGGGGGTGGAAGAGAAGGAGAAGAAGAAGAGAAACTATCGCTGACGGCTACCAATCCAGAGAGCCCAATTAACTCGGATTTGAACTATTATGTTTGTATAGGCGTGTTATAGCTTTCGCTACAATCGGAAGTCGAAACAACGAGCTTATTGAGCTACGTTCACCAACCAGGAGGTGGACTCGTTAATTTCTTTAGCTTCGTTATTGATTCCTATTCCGATTCCGACAACGTTTCGAAAGAAACACGCGTTTTTGTTCTCATTCCGATCGGTCGGCAAAAAGGTTTACTTAGAATCGAAAACAAACAAAAAATTATCCCCATCTCTCTCTCTCTCTCTCTCTCTCTTTCTCTTCTTCTTCTTCTTCTTCTTTTTTTGGATATGCAAGGTCAAGCAATCAAGCACTAATTGCATCTCACGTTTCGTATCGGCCTAAAACGAACGTCTTGCTGCTGCTGCTGCTGCTGTTGCTGCTGTTGCTACGAAACTAACTCAACAAGTACGATAATTAACATCACACGGGGATGTTTCTTCTTCTTATTCTACCAACACTATTTCACATCCTAGCAAATCCACGAGGAAACCTGAAGCTTTTTCTTTCGAACACGAACGAGGTCGTATCGATTGGCACTAATAAAAAGACGAGACGAAAGACAGTCGGAGGATTCATATTCGATACAATAGGTTGATTATTAAAATAAGTCATGCTGAGAATTTTTACAAATATTTTTTTCTTTTTTTATATTAAGAAAATTACGTGGGCCAGATTATTAACCCTTTTGCACTCGAGCGGCGCCGATACGGCGCCCGGCACACATTCCAAGTGTCAACTCAACTCAAAACTAATTACAGAGTGTAGTATTTATCAAAGTTTGGTTTTTTTTCGACATATAAATGAATAAACTGATGATATTTTATTATTTCTATACGCTTGTTTGTTTATAAATGTTTTTAATGTACCTGTAAAATGTGTACTTAATTTTGCCGAAATCATCTCGAGTTGCTGGTTCACCTAAATGGTGAGAAAATACTCCCATTGATACTTTTATCACTCACTCACACTTTTTTGTTCGTTCATTTACTTCCTTGCGCTTACTTGTTTGCTTGTTTTTAAGATTAGGCTACTGTAACGTAAAATAGAATTTTCTTTTTTGAGGGAAGTGGTAGGAAGTAGGGGGGGAGAAGCAAGAGAGTGAAAAAAGGTGAGATGGAAAGAGAAAGAGGGAGAGAAAATTTGGAGAAACTGAGAGAAGAAATTGGGAAACTGGGAGTGAAACTGGGAGGGAAACTGGGAGGGAAACTGGGAGTGAAGAAGCACGTTCGAAACTTCCATCTCTCCTTAACGAGACTTTCCTACCGAGATACCTACGGATGTTCTACTAACTAATTACTCTTTCATACTACTTCCTTCGACGTTGCTTCAAATTGGCTGTCCGTTTCGTTCTACTCTCTCTCTCTTTCTCTCTCTCTCTTTCTATTTCTCTCGACGATGTATCTTTCAATGTGGTTTAACTCATCGATAGTCAAAATTACGTGTATTCGAATGAAACGTATATAATATGAGCTTTTTATGCGTTTTATGCTTTTTAGCATTTAAATGTATGGTAAAGGAAAATTTTTAATACAATTTTTTTTTTAAATGATATTCATGAATACAAGTGTAAGAAAAATTATTGTTTTTCTACCGAGGTAATTTTTTTATTTTAAAATTTTCAACGTCACCAGTGGTTTGTTTTTTTATTCGAATGACACCTGGGATCGAAAAATATTTTTCAACGTGTATCATTGGTCATTATTAGTAATAGTAATAGTAGTAGTAATAACTTTCACAATTGTATAGAAAATATTTTCTCGTTTCCCATATTAAATTTTAATATATTATATAATAATAAAGGATTTATATATATATAGAATGTGGAACGAAATATATTTTGTACAGCGTATATTTATCTCATAATTTCAATTGAATGAAAAATATATTTTTTAATATTACAACCGAGTAAGATATTTGATCATTTTTAGATGGGTTCGGGAAGGGGCAGGGGGGAGAGGGGGGGATACTTATATATACATTCACCGTTGCTTTTTCTTTAAAGAGTCCAACGTAGTTCGAACAAAAGGATGAATGATATACAAGGGGAAGAATAAAAAGAATAATCTTAGGGAGGAGAGCCAAATTTCTTGATTCTCGTGAATATAATAGAGCGAGAGAAAGCATCGTCAAGGAAATGGCTTCGTAGAAGAAAAAATCTGCCGCACTTAACGTCATGACGGTGACGTATTACTAACGCAAGAAGATCGAAACAGTTCTTTCACCCACACCCACACCCACACCCACACCCATACTCATACCCCACCTCCCCAAAGCTTTAACGTTCATTCTGTCTCTCCCTTTTTTACACATACATACACAGAGACACATACATAACCGTGTCAACGTCATTATATGTAAGTACTTTTATCGTCTCCGTTGCTTGGCGCTGGATTATTAATTATTCCTTTGGATCTTTATTACTCTGCTAACGTGACTCGGTGCGAGTCATATTCGCCAGAAGAAATAGGGTAATTTGGACACCATATATTATATATATATATACTACTATATAATATATATATATAATTTATTTATTAAATATATTATTAAATATTATATTATTAAATATTATAATTATTAAAAATTATATTATAAAAATGATATATTTTAGAAAATATATATATACAAGAAATAGGGTAATTTGGACACCATATATTATAAATATATATACACACATACTACTATAAATATATATGTATATATTTATATATATTAAATATATTATGTATATTTAAATATTAATATTATAAATAATTAAGTATTATTTATTAATATATTATTTAATATACATTAATAAATATTATATTATTAAAAATGATATTATAAATATATATATACACATACTATTATAAATATATATATTTATATATATTATTAAATATTATATTATTAAAAATGATATTATAATATATTTAAAATTATATATATACACTTTATATGAGTACCGTATATTATATATATTTCTTATTATGTATATATTATTATATTAATATAATAAGAACATAATATGTAATAAGAACAGATATACAATTTATTTTATATACATTTTCTCATAGTTTTCGAAATGAATATAATTTTATTTTTCTTAATCAATAGACAAATTCTGTTTTAAGATTAGAAAAATTTCGCTTGTAAGACTTTAATACCAAGTAACAATATTTTCTGTCACCGAATTTACATCATTACAAGTATAAGCAGATATTAAAACAAAATTGAAGAATATATTTCTTATATTTGAATTAAAACATTATTAATCTCATATCATAATTATTCGTCTCGTGTATAATTTAATTGAAATATGAAAAATTTCTTTTTTTAATTAATCAAAATTTACTCGTTTCACGTAATAATTATTTATTTAATGAATTAATAAATTTCCCAAATGAACATTATCCTGTATACATATATAATATTAGTTGAAAAATTTAAACAAGTTACGTGATAGTAAAATGAGCAATGGTAAGAGTGGAAGAAAGATAGAAAGGAATAAAGTGAGAGATGTGAAGGGGAGATTGGTACCTTTTCCATCTCCTGTACGATTTCACCTATCTCTAGAACCATCTAGTGGCTTTTATCTCGGTGTTTGCACACACTCATACACACACAAATTCATACACAAAGGTGAAGAAGCATACAAGCAAGCTTACAGACGGTGCCTACCTGCACGTCGGCAATCAAACGGTGGCAACTGTTCTCTACGATGCTTAGATGCTTGGTTTTTACCATTCACAACGTTTCCTACCCTTTTTACGTTTGACGGATTGAATATCATCGAATTGACACCGATTGTTTTGATTGTTTTGTTTGTTTTTTGTTATTGTTAGCATTGAAGCGTCAGTTAATTCATGAATTAACTGAATTATACACTTCAATAAAATGTCGTAGTTTACTTTATACTTTGAACAATAACGTTGAAAATTTTTTTTGATATATGAATTGTAAACAGTCAAATGTGATTAAATTCGTGGTGCAAGAATATTTTTGGTTTCTTTTTTCTTTTTTCTTTTTTAAATATTTAATTAATAATAAATTTTAATCTAATTAAATATTTAATAAATTAAATATTATATATTTATTTAATAAATTAAATATTTAATTTATTATGAATATATTTTTTAATATTTAATTATAAAAATTAAATTATTTAATATTAAATAATAAAAATATTTAATATTTATTAATCAACGATTCTCAACAACATTGTACCTTTTGTAATGAATTTAATCGACTTGACCAAATGAACTTTTATCATATGTGAGATATTTGAAAAGATAATAATGCAAATATACGTACGAGTTGGTGTGAAATTATGTTAATATTTAACTGAATTTTATTATCGTATTATCATTCCATTGAAATTAATTGCAGGGGTAACAAGTTTTTCGGTTGGATTATAAAAAATAATGTTTTCCCTAATTCGTGTTAGCTTTTAATTTCCATTTTTTTCTTCTTCCTTTTTTTTGTTTCAATAAAACTGCGATTTCCATTTTTCTGAACGTAACGATGGGAAAATTAATGTTGCTTTTTGGATAGTAATAGATCAATGATAAAAAGAACGAAGAATAAAACCAGAAAAGAAAAAAAATACGTTTCTTTTCGTCCGTTTCTTTCATTCTTACTTTTATTGTTAGTTATGGTCGCAATCAGTTTTTCACGAACTAACTTCTCTGTTATATTGTTATAAGAAAATCTATGAATCTGGGTCAGGGACGCCCTAAGGATTTCGTCGCTTTTTTTCCAAACCGGATTTTCAGACTCCGAAAAAGAAAAAGAAAAAAAGAAGAGAAAGAAAGAAAGAAAGACTCGTACTTTGTTCGAGAGAAAAACCCAAAGTAAGTGGATTTTCGCGTTACACCGGGGAAGTATTTTCGTAAGAACTTTTCAAATTCTTTAGTAAAAAAACCAACCCCCACCAAAAAACACGAAAACAATGAGAAATTTTCGTCTGAGCAGTAGAATACACGTAGGAACAAAAAGGTCTCGTGTATACAATAATAAAGTTTATAAACTTTTATCTCGTCGATTAAACCCAACCCACCCCCCTATCTATTTTCACGTTTCCTTTTAATACCATTTTATTAGTCTATATGATCTTTCTCAGACCAATTTATCTTCGGTCAATTTGTTTTCCCCCTTCTCCCTGCTCCCAACTCCCACCCCTTCCCCCTGCTCCCAACTCTCACTCCCGTACCCCTGCTCCCAACTCCAACCCCTTTTCCCCTGCTCCCAACTCCCACCCCTCTTCCCCTTGCTACCAACTCCCACCCCCACCCCTTTTCCACCTTGCTCGTGCTGGAAGTAATTACGGCGATTTTCCCCAGATATATACACATGGGATAATAAACTTTATCCCGTTTCGAAAATCGAGAAGCGCATCGGTGAATCGCAGGCGTGGGAGTGGGTGGGGTGGGGGGTGGGATGTGCGTTACGCGAGAGGATTACGATGTGTTATGAAAGTTTATATCTTCCCTCGTTTACTTCGTTCGTTCGTTCGTTTATTCAAGAAAGAAAGAAAGAGAGAGAAAAGAGTGGGGGCGGGGGTGGGGATGGTTGGAAAGGAATCGACCATAAAATTCGATGCATTTAATAACGTCGTGTAATGTCCATAATGTCGCTGATACTAAACTTCTACGTTAGGCACTCCGGTCTTCATTCTATTCTCCAGTACTTTTTTATTACTACCCCCCCACCCCTTCCTATTCCATTTTACCCACCCCACGGATTTCGTCGTTCGATATTTTATCTTCTATGGGAGGAAGAAGAGGAGGAGGAGGAGAAAGAAGATGCTGCTGCTGCTGCTGGTTGGATGAGCTAAAAAGAGAGAAGAAAAAGAAGAAGGGGTCAACCGATCCGAGATATTCTTTCCATCTTTTTCCATCTTCCCCCACCCTTTTATTTCCCTCTCTACTTTTCTACCTTTCTACCTTTCCCTGCTCCCCACCTCCTCTGTCAATCTCTCAACGTAAAACTATCGATCTAGATTTTCATGCGAGCTGCACGCATATTTTTTTTATCGTCTTTAAAAATCTCTTCGGATTGAAATTATCGTGTTTGAATTCGTTTCAAAATCACTTGGCACACTTTTCCTTTTTGTTAATTTATCGTCGTCGTTGTTTTTATTTTATTTTAGATAAATTTTTCGTTAATTAAAAGATTGATGAGAAAATGAATGAAGGAAATAGAATAAATGTTTTGAATTAATTTTGAAAATGTTATATTAAACGAAAAATTTAAATAGTTAGTCAAAAGAAAGAAATAAATAAATAAATTGTGTGTGTGTGTGTGCGTGTTGTGTTCGATTATAATAATGCAATAAAAAATCATGGGTGATCACGTGTCAAGGATCGGATAGATATTACAACACAGACAGGGTGTGGGTGGGGGTGGGGGGAAAGGAATAAGGATCTGCGAAAAAACCAGGGTGGGGAGGGGAGGGGGAAGGATGAGAGATATTTACCTGTAACCTGATTGAAAGAAGTGAAATAAGAAGTGGCACGTGATGAAATCGTTGGTGTGATCAAATGAGAAGCGAGTGAGAAAGAGAGAGAGAGAGAGCTCAGAGAAACAGGAACAATGGGAGAGAAAAGGAAAAGAAGAAGAACAGGAAAAAGGGAAAGGGTATTCTTTATTTCTCTGTGTAAAGAGAAAGGAAACGTTTCTTTCTTTCGTGACCCCTATTTCGATTTTCATTTCTTCCTCTTCTTCTTCTTCTACTTCTCCTTCTTATTATTATTTTTTCTCCTTTTTTTTTATTTTTTGTTCTTCTAGCAATTTAGCACTCCCGTTCTTTCTTTGTAAGAAAAGGAAGAACGAGAAAGAGATGACACACACACATGCACACACATACATACACACACATATGTATATGTAGAAGAAAACGGAGGAACTTGTGAAGCTGGTAACGATTACACCGGCAAAAAAGATGGCAGAGAACGATTCGGAACGGAACAGAACGGAACGAGAGTGAGTGAGTGAGTGTGTGTGAGTGAGAGAGAGAGAGAGAGTGAGTTAGTGAATGAGTGAAGAACGAAGCTCCAGTTGAGAGAAGAGTGAATGCGAGAGTGAGATAGATAGATAGATGGATAGACAGATAGATAGAAAAGGGAATGGGAATATATCCCTCC
This sequence comes from Polistes fuscatus, assembly GCF_010416935.1. Lineage (NCBI taxonomy): Eukaryota > Metazoa > Arthropoda > Insecta > Hymenoptera > Vespidae > Polistes > Polistes fuscatus. Next base: position 101,929 of record NW_025113173.1, on the reverse strand, counting down.
GGTTGATTAATTAAAACCAGACGGCGTATTCCCGGGGAATCGAATGTTGGCACACGTGGCGGGATCAATGGGCCAAAGCCCGTGTGTCTGGTTTTCCGGTACGGCGCAATTTGTCGAGCGAGAAAAGCTTTTCCTCCGAAACTCACTCTCTTCTTCCTCCGGCGATTTTCACGAGGCGAGAAAAATCTGTCCTGGTGAGAGAGAGGGCTGGTTGGCTGGTTGGCTGGTTGGCTGGTTGGTTGGCTATCTGTCCGATCGAGGAATCTCCGCTCGATGGGACAATACTTTTATATCCTCTGTCCTTCCTACCCACCCCCACTCCCACCCCCACCCCCATTCCCATTCCAATCCCCACCCCCCTCCGTCCCTCCTAGTAACATCCTACTCTATCTTCTTTCCATCGTTTGTTTGCCAAACTATCTCCGATGAGATCTTCTAACCCTCCGAGAGGATCGAATTTTGTTTAAGCTTGGATCTGCTTATGTTGGAATAATGTTAAGGTCGAGAAAAGAATATGTTAATCGAGGGATTGTAGAATTTATGGTTTATATTGTCAAATTCGGACTGGTTGAAAGTTGATTTGATGTGTTGTTTAGAATCTGAAAAGATTTAAGTTTTATTTTGAATTGGTTGTTTCTAAATGTTTACGTTGGATCAAAGTAAAAATTGAAGAAAAAAAAAGAAGTTACTTTTTTTGTAATCGTGATTGAAAAATCATGATTTTTATTATCAAATTCGGATTGGTAGAAAGTGGATTTGATGTGTTGTTTAGAATCTGGAAAGATTTACATTTTATTTTGATTTGATGTTGGATCAAAGTAAAAATTGAAAAACAAGAAGGAATAACTTTTTGTATTTTTTGATTGAAGAATCATGATTTGTATTATCAAATTCGGATTGATATAAAATAGATTTGAAGTGTTGTTTAGAATCTGGAAAGATTTATATTTTATTTTGATTTGATGTTGGATCAAAGTAAAATTGAAAAACAAGAAGGAATAACTTTTTGTATCTTTTGGAATTTGTTGATTGAAAAACCATGACTTATATTATAAAATTCAGACTGTTAAAAATAGATTTGAAGTGTTTAATAATATTGTTCAAGATCTGGAAAGATTTGTATTTTATTTTGATTGTGTGTTTCTAATGCTTATGTTGGATGAAAGTAAAAGTTGTTAAAAACAAACCAGCTTTTTTTAATCGTGATTGAAGAATCATGATTTAAAAAATTTACCTTGTGTAACACAAATATCTTTTGTATTTAAAAATATTATTTAGGTTACTTTAGGATACCCATTTTGGAAGAAAATAATTTTAATTATGATTAATGAATGTGAAGATTTATATAATACAAAACTTGTATAAATAAAACAATAAAAAGAGTTAACATTTTATTTAAATATTATTTAGAATCTCAAAAGATTTGAGTCGTATCTCAAGTTTTTTGTTGGGATAAAAAAAAGCTATAAATTATGAGACTACTTGTATGTATAGCAAACACGAAACCTTGAATATAGATTAAAAATATTCATTTTGTGACAAGCAAATATAATTCATTTTAAAATGTACAAAGTAATGTCTTGTTTCTCAAAAGTTACATAAAATTAAATTGAAAAAAGTAAACATAGATATTTTTTAAAAATTTGCGGCTCATAGAAACGACACTCTGTCTATTAGCAGAATGGACAACAAGAATCGGCAGAATTGCACGGGATAAATTACCGATTGGCCGCAGAAGCACGGGTCGTCCACGAAAACGATGGTGCGACAATTTAACAGTGCAATAGGCAGAAAAAAAAAAACGTCGTTACGAAACAGGCAATTTGCCTAAACTAAAGAATGAAGAAGAAGAAGAAGAAACATAGATATTTTATTAGCAATCCAAAAACGTTAATCTAAAATACAAATTTTCTTTCAAATGAAAATAAAACCTATGCTCTCGAAAAATAATTGTGAAAAGTCAACAAAGATATAAACTTTTTCTTCAAGTATCCTTTTTATAATACAATTAATCAAAATCAAAGATCAAAAGTAACAAAAAAACTTATCTTCTAAACTCGCGATTTGAGAACGGTGATTTACAATAAAAATTCATTCGAAATAGTTAAAGTTATTGTATTCTTCAGAAAAAAAAAAGAACAAACCATCGAGTTGTTAGCGAAAGAAATGCGAAGGATATCTTAAAAAAAAAAAAAAAAAGAAGAAGAAATATAACGGGGGAAAAGTTTATTTCGTTCCCGGAGTTAAAAATCTGCCTGTTGTTCTCTTCTTTTACCATTCTATTCTTTTTCTTCTTCTTCTTCTTCTTCTTCATCCTTTCCCCTACCTATAAAGGATTATTCTTATATCGTATCGGACCGATCGAAAAGTAGAAATAGGAAAAGAGATACTCGCGTAACAATTCGCCAAAGTATTCTAAAAGTATTTTTCTTTGGGAATAAAAAGAAGAAGGAAACATTTCCTAGTGTTTCGAAACTTTCGATATACCAGTTCCCGTTCTTTTATCTAAAAGAAATATATATATAAATTGTTGTCAGATGAAACTAATAAATAGCTATGTATATACACACACGCACACATATATATAACACAATATATAATATGTATATAATATGTTATATTAATATTTTTATTTATTTATTTAATAATATTTTATTGACCCTAGAGCCTAGGCTCACTAAAGGCCATTAATATATACATATGTATATAATATTAATATAATAATATTATATATATCTAGAATATATAAAATGTACATATATATGTGGGATGCGAGCACCTCCAAGCCAAACTTAAATAGGTGTTCGTAAGGAGATTGGACGGTGGGCCCTGGATAGCTCAATGGTTAAAGAGCAGTCGCCCGGAAAACGGAAGATCCGTGGTTCGAGTCCCCCCGGTCCAGTCAGTCCAACGGCCCAATTTTTTCACGAATCCTACTATATATATATATATATACATATATATATATATACATATATATATATAAATGTAATATTATATGAAATATAAAAATATGTAAAAAAAGTATATATATAATATATATATAAATAAATGTATATATAGAATATATAAAATATATAGAATATAATAAAAATATGTAAAGTATATTATAATACAAACTTGAACAATTCCCGCGTAGAATATTTTGTATGGGAGAAAACTGTTAGTTCGTTCGTTCCGTTGTTTCCGTTCTTTCACAGGTTTGAACCCTCGTTTCGCATACTTTCTTACTCCTCCTATCCCATCTCCAGGCGTTTATGTAACACGTCTTGTACATTTTCTCTTCTCTCGTCTTCATTCAATATTCCCAGAAGACGATTCCAGCACACGTTGGTGTTGTATGTTCAACGCGGGAAAATATATCAGATTTTCAGGTACACATTCTTTCCCTTAGGAATGTACTTTACGTTAACCAGAAAAGAAAGGAAAGAAAGAAAGAAAGGAACGATGAGATAAAAAAATAACAAAAAGTGATAGGAAGAAAGTGTGAGACAAAACGAAAGAAAGTAAATAGAAGAAAGCAAGAAGGGAGGGGGGTGGTTCAAGGATGGCAAAAAGTGAAAGAGAGTTTGGAAAAATGTTCAGGGTTGGGGGAAGAAAGAAAAAAACCAACTGAAAAGGGGAATGGTAAATTGTAAAATAGTTCAAAAAAGAAAGAGGGTGGGGGGTGAGTGGGTGGGGAATTGATAAAGATAGATAAAAAGAAGGGGAAATAAAGTAAACAATAAGTTGAAGGAAAATGGCATAGAGTGGGGGAAATGAGCGAAAATAAGGGTACGGGGTAAAGTGTTGGGTTGGTGGGTGGGGGTAGAGGTAGAAAGATGGAAAGCTAGTATTAGAGCGCATGTTTGAAAGAAGAGCAAAGTATTTCACCTCGGGGTATACCGAGATGTATCTCTCAGGAAAGTAAGTGTTGGTGATGAGATTAAGGGTGCTTTTCCAGTAGGGAACGCTGAGTCATACATATTCGATACCATTTGAGTTGGTGTAAAGAGCAACCGGCGGGTGGAATATGTGTGGTATCCCAACGATGCCTGTAGGCAATTTCAAACGTCGATTTCCCAACCCTTACGCGTTTATTTCCTACGCGAGTCAAACTAATTATCAAGGCTTTCTCTTCCTTCCTTCCCATTTATGGTGATTACAGATGGTTATTACGAATTTTCAAATATCACTGTTCCAATTTTACTGTTATTTTTTTAAAGTTATTTATTCGAAGTTTTACTCGCGTTTCTTTTTTTTATCTTTTTTTTATTCGAATATTAATTTGTGTTATTTATAGGGCGACTAATAAGTTAATATTTTTTTTGCTCTTTTCTTTTTTCGTATTTTATCATTTTTTGTTTTATTTTTTCTTTCTTTTTTTTAATCCAACTCTATCAAAGACTTTTCAGTTTCGTCAACCCAATATTCGTTCGGGTTTGTTATGAAAAAAATATTTTCGACGGAAATTATATATTTTATTCGTTTATTTATTTCTTTATTCTTTTTTTTACGTAGAATATATTTTTGCTATTGATGATATAAATAAGATTGATAAAAATATAAATATGCTTACTTACGTTTTGCACGTACTTGAAAATTCTAATATAATGTTATAACAAAATTAATGTTCACCAATAATAAAATAAAAATAATTATTAAATTAATAAAATTAAAATTAAAATTAAAATTAAAATTAAAATTAATAAAAATATTTAAAATAACTATATATATATAACGTAAACTGATTTATATATATACTGCTTTACGTGTGTGTACATCCATTTAATTGCATCGGTGAAATATTTAAGTGTAGTTCGGCAATGTATATAATTAAGCGTGTTACTTTGTCACTTCAAATTCTGTTATTTTCTTTTTCCTTGTAATTACGTAGTCCTGAAGAGAAACAAAATAAGAAAGTGATGAAAAAGGGGCTAAGAAAAGCAATCTATTTAAAATTAATTAATAACATATATATCTTTTGACGTTGGGAATCAGTTTACAATGAAGAAAACAAACTGGTAAGATGAGACTGATCGTAAACGATAGAACATGATAATGATCAGGTAAAATTAAACGATGACAACATCATCGTAAACCTAACAATTCTCTTTGAGATACTCGACTACGTAAACTGCATAATATGGAACAAGCAACGAACGCATCTTGTTGAATATTAACGCGGAAAACGTATTTTGTGCTTTGCTTAGTAGAGATATGTGTATATATGTACGTACGTAATACACATATGCATCTATGCATGCATGCATACATACATAAGTACATACATACATTAGTTTGCATACAAAGGAAGAAATGACGTAACTTCACTACGTTTTAACATAACAATAGATAGTATATTCTCTTTCATTTTTCTAGCTTTCCATTTTTTATTTTATTTCTTTTAAATATTTATTTTCCTCCCATACAACACAACACGATTATTCTCTAACACGAATTTACGAATATTACGTAACTTGCATTAGAGGATACAATTTTTGATGACGGTTTAACCCTTTAACATTTATATATAATTAATTAATTATTAATATTTATATATATATATTTAACATTTTTATAAACAAACAAGCGTATAGAAATAATAAAATATCATTAGTTTATTCATTTATATGTCGAAAAAAACAAACTTTTTGGTTGAGTTGACACTTGAGATGTGCTGGGCGCCGTATCGGCGCCACTCGAGTGCAAAGGGTTAATATTGAATCTTTTACCCCCTTCTTCTTCTTCTTCTTTTTTTTTCTTTTTTTCCTGGTAAAATCATCGATAAAAAAGTATTTGGATCGTTTAAAACGTCGAATCAAGATTACGCGTGTACCGACAACGTTCCATCTTTTACGTTCAATCGTCGATATATGTATGAATCTATGTACGTACATATGTATGTGTTACCTACCTACATGAGTATATATACATACATACATATATATATGTATATGTATACGTTTTATATAAAGATGGATCGATTTACGTCATGCGTTTTTCTCGCACCGTATCCATCCGCGTACCAACTTCCATTGCAACTTTTCAATTTCCTTTTTGAATATAACTGACTTGCGTTCTCTCGTTTTCCAAACTCACTCATCTCTCTCTCTCTCTCTCTCTTTTTCTCTTTTTTTTTTCTTTTTCTATCTCTCTTTTGGTTTCCACTTCTATTCCCCACTTTCCATAAGTCCTTCTTTCTCTCTCTCTCTCTCTCTTTCTCTTTCTCTCTTTCTATGTCTCTTTCTCTGTTTCTACTTCAACCTCTCTGGTGCAGTTATCTTTTGGTGGTTCATCGAGAAATGCAAATTCCATGCAGGACGTGAATGATGTATGAGATGTGTTAGGAACGTCTCCGGATTCGTGTCAACGCGGTTTGCTGCTGAAAATCTATGAGTTCCTTCGAAGTAAGGAAGATGCATAAGATATTTTCACGAGAATGCATTCCTCCAAACTTTGGTAATATTAATCTAACGCTTCCTTATGTAATAATAAAATATATTTTTTTCTTTTCTTATTGTAATAGAAAGAACAAAATTTGTTTCGCAAATAAAAATCATTTGGAAATGTGATTTTAATGTTATATAATAAAAATGTCATATTTTTATTTTATTTATGGATAAGGAAGTATGCTTGTCACGAGAAAGTGGAAAAATTTGTTTGAAAAAAAAAAGAAGAAGAAGAAAATATTTTGTTAGAATTCTAATTTTAGGAATATCAACCCTGTGTACCAATAAAATATTTTTTTGTTTTCTTTTTTATTGTAATAGAAAGAACAAAATTTGTTTCATTTATTTCTGAATAAAAATCGTTCGGAAATGAGTTTAATGTTGTATAATAAAAATGTAATATATTTTTATTTTATTTATGGATAAGGAAGTATGCTTGTTACGAGAAAGTGGAAAAATTTGTTTGAAAAAAGAAAAAGAAATAGAAGAAGAAAATATTTTGTTAGAATTCGTTCTAATTTTAGAAATATCAACCCTGTAACATATAAATATAAAATAGAATATTTATATTCTAAAAATAATATTTTATTCAGTTTAATTAAAAAACAAACAGTTATAGGCAATAATTAACGTTATAAAATAATAAATAAGTAGTTTTATAAAATATAAGAAAAGTAATATATTTCTTAATTATTACAGTATACTAAAATAATTGAATTAGCATTTCGTTGTATATATAAAAAATAATATAATATTCTTATTTCCAGAGAAATAAACATTTCACAGTAGGAATAAAGTATTTCTCATTTTCTATACAATTCATATATATATATATTTCCAACCCCCACAATAATACCCCACAGAGATTATAACAACTTTAAATACAAAGAAAAACTGCGTGTTTTTAATCAAATCTAAAACACACACACACAGAAAAAAAAAGAAAAAAAAGTAAATACTCCTTTCTGATGGTCGAGATAAAAAAGTAAGATAATAAAAAATATAATATCATTAGATAGCAAGGTACTACTTCCGTAAGTGAGAAATGTATAAAACAATTGAGGTGGGGGGGAGGGATACGTTATCACGAAGATAATAAAAAGAAGATAATAAAATTATGAATCCTGTAACAAAGGAACCATTTGTCTATCTGACGTTGTCGTCATCGTCGTCGTCGTCGTCGTCGTCGTCGTAATAATAATAACAAACAAACACACCGGGAGAACATTTTTCTCATTACACGTTTCCTCCGTTTTCCGAGTACATAAACGATAACGTTGCTATTCGCGGCACTTTTGCTTCCTCGAGTTTGTCCTTGCTCGGATGTAATTTATAAGAGAGGAGTGTGTTTTTACATAAATGTGCATACGTACACTCACACATAACACACACACATACACAAACATACATACATAAATACATACATAAATACATAAATACGTACATAAATACATACATACATACATACATAAATACGTACATAAATACGTACATACATACATACATACATACATACGTAATACATAAATACGTACATACGTACATAAATACATACATAAATACGTACATACATACGTAAATACATAATACGTAAATACGTACATAATACACCTAAATACGTACATACATCATACATACGTAAATACATATACATACATATATATGTGCACATATATACATACGTATGTATGTACACATATATACATAAACTACAACGTTCTATGTTCTGTACTAATTAATATAAATATTATACGAAACGTAGCTGTCCTCGTCGTTGTTGTGAGCTTCTGAAATATGCAGAAGCTTGTGGTTGGCTAACCGCAACAGGCTCGTTCATAATCCAGTTGGGTCCCTTTGGTTTCGTGAAACCAAAATGCCGATAAGAACGTATCTCTCGCGAACAAATAAGCCGATAATCCTATTCTAACTGCGATAACATCTTCCTACTATTACATAAGAAAGAAAAAACAAGATTACTTGAGACTTAACGTATGAGTGGTTATCGAAACCAGAACACTGTTCCTCTCTCTCTCTCTCTCTATTTCTCTCTTACAGTTTTTCTTTTTCTGTTTCTTTCATAAGCTTCGGAGAAATGGAAAAGCAATTTCTATCGATTAATTATTGTTCTTCTTTTTCTTTTCTTTAGTATTTTTCTTTTCTTAATCCCATATATACGTATGGGGGTTTGTTTATTTGGACCATATCCTATCGATTTAATTGCATATAACTTGAGAACATATTATACGGGTGCAATTATACTATTATCATTTTTGTTTGAAATGAAAATTAATAATTGTTTCATCATATCGAGAGAGAGAAATATATGTGTGAATTACAAGTGTAATATAATATTAAAATATGATATAAATTGGAAGTATTAGTTTCATCATTAAATATAAATATTTTGAAATACTTATTTAAAAGAATGGGTTACATGGAATTTTCATTCGGTATTGCATTTTGATTATTCGTTCTTTCAATCTCTTATTCGTTGTGTGTTTATTTCGATTTATTTTATCGGTTTTAATCGGATATAAATACAGCTGTATAAGAATACGGTTTTATTATTAATTGGAAGTACTATATATAGTTATATATATATTATATTATATATATATATAGTATATATAATATGTAATATATGTAATACTAATAAATTATAGTATATTTTACATTATACAATTTTAAGAATTACAAAATAATTTAATTAGAGAGAAGAAGATCGAATTTAATATCTTTTTTTTTACTATTAAATATCTGCCATTAAAAAGATGAAATTTATTTTTAGAAAATTCCAAGATGAGGAAGATATAAAAACATATTTTAGAATTTATTACACACAAAAGATCGTTTCTTTTTTTTTTTTTCTTTTTTTCCTCATGAAACTATACAAACTCGCTCTATTGATTGGTACGGAATTTTAAATACAAGGAAGCAAAGCTTCCTTTCTGTAAAGTTGAAAATTTCATCATTTTTTTCTTTTTTTTACATTCACGTAGCTTTTTCTGTATATATGTTTTAAAAAGAAGAAAAAAAAAAGAACGAAAGGGAGAGATAAGGGAGATAAAGAGAATACTTTGAACGTGCGTATATTTGGTTTGTTCAGGAATCACTAGTATTTGAAAAAAGAGAAAGAAAGAAAAGAAAAAAAAAAAGGAATAACAGAAAAAGCTGGGTCCCTAGCAATCAGTCAAGCTTGTGATCATCAATCATCGCACCCCTAACTTGGCTTCTCTGATGTACGTATCTCATACGTCCTAATATGTCGGTTGTTGACGAACGTCAACTATATTATCGAGTGAAAAAGAAAAGTAAAAAGTAAAAGGAGAAGAAAAAAATGTTGCTGGAAAATGTAGCAGGAAGTTTGAAGTAGACAGAAGAAGAAGAAGAAGGAAAAAGAGAAAGAAAAATAAAGGAGAGGAAGAGGAAAGGTATAGAAGAGACACGCAATTTCCGTAATATTCTTCGAGGAAATTCGATCGTTCGAGGAAGAACGTGCCTTTTAGCTCTTTCACGTATGCCTTTCTATTTTCTGTAGAAACGTGGGAATATTTCGATAGCTTAGTGACGCATGCGCGTATAATACCAGCCAACCTTTTCTCTATATTCTTGATTCAAGATTCATCCGAGAAATACGATATCTATATCATTATTTTATCTGTTTTTTCTATGGTATGTATATATATATATGTGTAGGATTTGAGTATTTTATTTTAAATAAATAAAAATTCCTACGTGTGTGTTGCTGATACTAGATTAAACGGTTATTTATAATTAATTATAATATAGATTAAAGTCTCCTTTCGTTCGTTTTTACCAATATTGATGATTAGATTTTTTATTCTATTTAGAATATAGTACTGTATTTTATATTTACTTGTTTGGAATAGTACTATATTTACTATACATTATTTTTTGTACTTATATTAATATAGTACTGTAAATTTACATATATGCTTTTATTAAGTACAGTCTGTATTTTACTATATTGCTTTTTATTTTATGATATAATATAGTACTGTAAATTTACATAATTACTTTGATTATTACAGTACTGTATATTGACTATACATTATGTTTCTTTATTAGATAAATATAGTACTGTAGATTTACATATATTACTTTTATTATACAAGTACTATATATTTACTATATATTACTTTATTTTGATTAATAATATAGTACTGTAAAGTTTACTATATTACTTTTATTATACAGTACTGTAATTATATATATTGCTTTTATTTTATATAGAATAGTACTATACAGTTACATATATTACTTTTATTATATAGTATATATTTACTATACATTATTTTTACTTTATATATAATACAGTACTGTATTTACATATATTACTTTTATTATATATATAAAACATAAAATAAACAACAAGAAAATATCTGTTATCACCGTAATTTTACGAATTTTAAACAAAGAAAGGAAGAATAACGACAAAAGAAAAAGAAGAAAGAAGAAAATAGGAACAGGAACGATTCAGTAATCGATCAATAAAATCTGCGGTACACTGTGAACAGTATCGTAATACAAGAGAGAAATGGAATGAAGGGTTCGGACAGAGAGGGGGGGGAAAGAAAGAGAGAGAGAGAAGAAGGAGAGTAGATTTACCACATTCGTGTAAACACCATACATACATAGTTGATTGTGAACAAATCGACAAATGGAAAGCCTGGTGCGCATTCGTATTTCCAGGCAAAGATGAATTTCGAAAGCGATTCACTTCGGAAACGAAATTCGTTCAGCGATCTGGTCAGCATGACTGCTGCTGCTGCTGCTGCTGCTGCTAGTGGGCATTGCAACCACCCCCAGAATTTCTACACGGCCGCAAAAATTTCCTCCATCCTAACCGCGTAAAATCGAGCAACGAACGAACGAACGAACCAACGGTGAACACTGTTGCAATCTCTGCTAAATTATTTTGAGGGAGACCTCGGCCGAATGCGGGCAAACGTTAAATTCCATCCTTCTTCTCCTCCCCCCTTCCTAACTCCCACCCACCCTCTTGGTACACGTTGAAAAGCAAATACTTTTGAAATTAAGAGAAAGTCCCGTGTAATCTGTGGTTTGCTATCTCTGTCTCTTTCTCTCTATTTCTCTTAATTCCTATTTTAAACAATCTAACAATTCAATGTCAACACATCTAATTAAATATAAAAGAATCTTTTTCGATGCGATAATAAAATCGTTAATTATGAAAGTTGAAAACTAATGAAAGAATATTCGATATTATACGAAATTTTTAAATAATAATCATTTTATTCGTTTCATCTCATACACACACACACATAAGAGTAAAGATCTTTTTCTTTTAATTATTTTTCGTATACCTTCATAAATCTATATTATCTAGAATTATATAATTAATATATAGTTAATTATATTAATAAATGATTTAATATTCTATTAAACTATACACATTTTTCTAGAAATTCAATTTAATATCGTATTATTGTTATTTAAATAACGTACCTTAAATATTACACCTGACAATAAATTTCTATTTCTATTTGTTAATAAAAACATTATAATATGGCTGGATAAAAATTATTTAACAAATACATTTGGCCCTCGATTTACATAGCGTTCGATTATCACCATTTCGGTTTAACATGGTTGAAGAAATATGAACAAAAAATTCCATTTACGTATTTACTTGCATTTTAATTTTACTCGGGACAAACAAATGCAAAAATGATATGACATTATTTTGTTTATCCCATACCAACCACCACCACCACCACCACATGGGTTATTTTTGTGAATTTTTTACTGTGTATATTATCGTGTTGAATTGATGAATTTTTATTTAAAAATGTGTAGTTATTTTTACTAAAAATAAATAATTCTCTTTTATATAACAATACTGTTTCACATGTACATTTATTTTCAACGTGAAATATGATTTTGAGTTGCACGATTTTAATCTACATATTATTTTCGGAAAATCGATCTTTTTTATTATTAGCAAAATTATACTGCGACAAGATAAACATTATTTAACGCAAACATTATGTAAATATATTTCAATATTATAATTTATATAAATAAAATTGTTATTATAGACACCGTACCTAAATATTATAACTAATCACGAATAATATTTTTCTTTTGTAAACACATAAAAAATTATAAAACAGTAGAACAAATATTTGATATATCCGAATGTTAAATTTAAAAAAAGAGAGAAAGAGAGATTGAAATTGAGAGATTGATATTACGAGTAGATTGTATTGTATGCGTTTGTTTATTTGAGATATCACATGCATCGGTTCAGCTGCAAGTAACGATGGAATTTATCATGCGGCTTATAACCGAAACCTATGTCGCTGAAGCAGCCATTTCTTTTATTGTTCGATTGGATATCACAGATATGTGTGTGAATGTGTGTTGGAATAAATAAAAGAATGTATCGACGAGTGAATTTAAATGATTAAGAGAACATAATGCAATGATGGTGAAATTATGTATTTAACCCCCCCTCCACACACCTTAAGTCAGACGGTGACCCATACACACGTCTGAACTGAATCAAAGACACCTGAAATTGACTCACGCACATTTCTGAACTGACCCACGCACATTTCTGAGCTGTTATTTATTACTTTTGTTTAAAAAAAAAAAAAAACAATGATATGATAAACAAATGACGGATATAATTGTCATAATTATTTTGCATAAAATCCAACAGGATATAAATAAATAAATCGTACTTTCATTTCATTTCTCTTACCGACAAAATTAATCCATAAATTCAAATTATTGACGTATTACAAATGAAATTTACGTCGTTGTAATAATCAAAAGGAGATGATCGTTTAAATTCGATATATCATATAATATCGAATATGTGTATGTGTGTGTGTCATGAATATATTTCAGCAATACATTTATTCAATTTCTTTCAAATTGTAAGAGTATTACGAAAAAGTCCGTTGTCCCCGTTGTTACGTGCAAGATTAATCGTAAGTGTTCTAAAATCGATCCTGCGATTGGACGAAGGGAAAACGAACAAACAAAAAAAAAGAAAAAAAAAGAAAGAAAGAAAGAAAGAAAGAAAACTAAATAAATGAAAATAGAGATAAGGGTGATTCCGACGTAACGATCGGACTTTGAAGGAACTAAGGAGGCACAGATATTTCTCAGAGAAAAGGAAAAAGGAAAAAGGAAAAGGAAAAGATACCGTCTAGTTTTCTCCCCCTTCCTTCCCCCTTCTTCCCCCTTTCTTCCCCTGCCTTCCCCTGCACCCTCTCTTGCTCTTTTACTAGAAAATACTATCGTATATTAGCTGAATTCGATTTAACGGATCGCCTGCCCTTCCGTTTCCGGCCGCGAACAAAATCTCAGAAAATCCTTGGTAGAAAAGGCAGAACGTAAAAACGACAGGAAAGAGGTGGTGGTGGTGGGGGGGATGGGTATGGCGGTGGTGGAGGAAGAGGGGAACGGAACAGGGGGTGGTGGTGGTGGGCTGGGTGAAATCGGTGAGATAAAAAAAGGGTAGCCCTCCGTAAACACGGCCATGTTTCTCCCTCTTTTTCGCTCCCCTCCTCCCCCCTCAACCTCTCCGAAGGTTTTTCTGTCCTCTTTTACAAAATCCCTCTCTACCTTTTCATTCTTTCTTTTTCTTTTTCTTTCTCTTTCTTTCTCTCCTAGTCTTTCTTTCTATTCTTTACACCCTTGCCCTACCTTCTCTCCACCCCCTCTCCTCCCTTCTTCTTTACCTTCCCTCTTTCTGGCTGTTCTGAGGGTACTTTTTTCCACGATATAGAAATAGGTCTCGTATAGGGGCGTGTGCTTGCTTTTCTACGGGACACGTCGCGTAAGAAGAGAAATCGTTTTTTCGTAACAACGATATCCACCTTCTTCCCCCCCTCTCTTTCTTTCTCTCTCTCTCTCATTCTGTTTCTTTTCATTCTCTTTCGTTTTTCATGGATTTCAATGTATTTCGCGAGAAAAACGGTCTCGTAGCTTTTTCTTCCAGAATAACTTAACGTAAAAAGATATACGATCACGTTAGAAGGGTGGGTGGGAAGGAGGGGGGAGGGTAGAGGGGAGGGGAGGTATGTGTTCTTCGTTTTTCCAAGAAAACTACACTTGCGAGCAATGTAATTTTTTATCTCTCGTAAAGGGAATGAGACAGAGTGAAAGCGACAGAGAAAGAGTGAAAGAGAGAGAGAGGGGGGAGAAAGGTAGAGGTAGAAAGTCAGATGGGTATCAAGCCAATATGGGGTTACCATAATATATACTTCATATTTTTCCCTCGACAAATTTTCCCGATATCGTAATCGATAAATATTTTATTAAATAAATGAATAGAGAAAAAACTGGATACATGATAGAGAGTAAGAGAGAGAGAGAGAAAGTGAGAGAGAGAAAATTAATTTCGTTGAAATGTATTTATAATAATAATAATAATTATTATATTATATATTAATATTTATTTTATTAATTAATTAAATATATATTAATTATTATATTATAATAATTACATATAATAATAATAATAATAATAATAATTATTATTATTATTATTATTATTATTGCGTTGCGACAAATTGTGCTCTGATTATTCGACACAAATTAATAGAGTCCTCTTTTCAATCTTCAAAGTTTTCATTTAATTTTTTTTATTTTGTTCAGATATTTTGTTGTTTGATTTTGTTTTTTATTTTGTTCATTTTTTTTTTATTTTTTTTTTTTTGTTCTTTTTTCGTTCGATTCGCGAATAAGTAGTAGGAGTAGTAGAAAGAAGAAGAAGAAAAGTAGAATGATAATTCGTGGCAGTATTATTCTTCGTGCAAAAATAGAATATATAGAGTATTAACGACATACACGCATACAAACGTATCTCAACGTGTTTAAATGTATTATATATACACATGCAAGTAGATAAAAAGGGGAAAAAAGATTCGAAAGCTTTAAACTCTTTAATTCTTTGACTGCTCAGTTCTGGATTTTCTGGATAAACTCGCGTGGCCTCGAGGGTTATACTTATTATTGTACACACACACACACATACACACATAGAGAGAGAAACACACACAGAAACCTACATCGTATCTGTCGTTTAAAATTCCTTCATTTTTTAATGTCGTAACTTCCATAAAAAAAAGAAGAAAAAAAGAAGAAGAAAAAAAGATTGTAAGAATAAAAAAAGCTCTCGAGAGTAGTTTTGACGAAAGATCTCTCTCGACAAGTTTCTTTTCCCTTTCACTCTATTTTCTTTAACTTTCTACTTTCTTGTTCTCTCTTTTGTCACCCCCACCCCACCCCCACTTCCACCCCCCGCTCGTTTATCACCTCGTTCCGTACCTTTTATCGAAACTCTTTTCGAATTCTTTTGTACTTCGTGATGTTTTATATTACAAAACAGGAGTGGAAAATGAGGGTAGGTTTAGTTGGATTGGGGGGGAAAGAAACTTGAAACGATTAATTAAAAGAAAAAAAATGAAAGAAAGAAAGAGAGATAGAGACAGAGAAAGAGAAAGAGAGAAAGCTACTTGTGTTTATTGTTCTCGGAATATGACACGCGAACGTAAGAAAATTCTATTGAAAAGAACCAAATTAGCGGGTGAGGAGGAATAATACGAAGGGGAAAACAGGGAGAAAAACGGGAGAAAGGGGGAGAAATGTAAGATAATAGGAAAGAAAAAAAAGAAAAGGGAGAGAGAGGTGAAATAAGGGTTCGAAAAGAGGAAGAAATTCGTAACGTGATCTCGTATTTGTGTTTTTTTTTCTTTTTTTTACCCCATCTTCTCTCTCTCCTCTCGTTTGAAATCATAATGAAATGGTTCGCTAATGCGAGGAACGTATATAAAAAGGTGAAGGGCGAAAAAAAGAATGTATATGGATAGTAATACACAAAAAGAGAGAGAGAGAGGGGGAGAGTGAGAGAGAGAGAGAGTGAGAGAGAAAGAAGGTACACGCGGTATAAGTCAGAATTCATAGCGCCTGTGTGTCGGATTTTAAACGACTGCTGTCATCCTTTGAAAAGGCTCGAGGGGTCGTGACAATATTGTACCCGAAGGTTCATAGGTTTCGTGAGGGAAAAAAGGAAAGAGGAGGGGAAGAGCTTCACCCTCGACCGACCTTCTGTTTGTTTGACGTGCCTTAGGTTTGTATCTTCAAAGGGTCAAGCTTTTTACCTCTTTCTTTTTTTGTCATTCTCTCTCTCTCTCTCTCTCTCTCTCTCTAACTCTCTCTTTCTCTTTTTAACAGCCGTCTCTTCTTTACATTGGTTTGTCTCCTTTTCTTTTACCTCTTCATTCTATATCTGTCCTCATCTTTCTCCTCTTTCTTCTTCTTCTTCTTTTTCTCCTGTTCGACAAGTTGCGTATGGACGCATATGGCATGGAATGTATAAATAACGGGTTCCAGTCTATTGTGGGATAAGTAAACCTCGAAATGTATGGGATAAAGGAAGACAAAGAGGTACCGTGCCGGTTGTGTGTAGGCATGCGTATAAAGTACGCGACAAGGCCAAACGGGGGTGTTGGTGGTAGTAGTGGTGGGGGTAGTGGTGATAGCGAGTCTCACTCTCTCTTTCTCTCTCGAGAACGAGTGTGGCAGATTAAAAGAGGAAGGTATAACAATAAGAAAAGAAAGAGTCTAGTAGTAGCTTTTCTACGTTGACTTTAGTGGTGGTGGTGGGGGTACGTTCGACCCGACGACAGAAATGAGAAGAAAAACGTATGATAACTTTAGCGTCTTGAAATTGGTATAATACATTCTTCTACTATACGCAATGGCAAACGTTCGTGAGAATGTGTAAGTGGTAAGAATGACGAATATCCACGTTTGTTACATTTTTAAAATGCAGAAGTAATCTTATTTCAGAGAAAGGAGATATTAACACGTTCCGTGCCATGTGTACCATCTGTGGTACACGTAGTCATATTTATTTAATATGATAAATATCAAATGGTTTAATTACTAAAAGTGTCAAGGAATTCAATATAATAAAAAAGTAATATATAATAATTTAGAAAAAAAAATGATTGAAACTAGTGAGAAGGAACACGTAAATGGGAATAATATTCATTTTCAATGGGGAATAATAATGTAAAGAGTGTTGTATAGTTGATTTTGAGCATACGCATGCCACTGTTGTAAAAATCCATTTATACTTGGCAAAGTCAAATGGGAATTTATAGATATTACCTAGAGGAGAGAAGATTATATGAATATGCTAACTGGTAGGTAGGTAGGTATCCCCAGCACCGTAAATCACCGGTAAAACCGTGCCGACCAGAAGGGTCCTCCTACTGTAGAACTAGCACTTTATCATACCAGATGACGAAGACAGAAACGATCTCTGCCAGTCGAGAAGAATTAACGTTGACAAGCGCGTCGTCTACCAAGCACCCTTCTACTACCACTCCGACTGTCTCTAACAACTCAACCATTCTCTTCGTGCCTACCAACCACCCCCTTACCTCCCCTTACCACCCCTTACTACCCCTTACCTACCCTTACTCCCCTTACTCCCCCTCTGCCCCCTCATATCATCACTCGTTCTTCATCTCGAAGGGTGGGTATCAGGTACTATGAATTAATTATCCCCCACGACGACGAATATGGCTTTGAGGCGGTGACTTAAGCTCCTCATTCTATTCCATCTCGATGACGACGACGATATTTTACGATCCAATCATAATCGTTCTTCAAATGGTCAACAACTAATTGAATTATGCGTGTGTTTCTGTCATTAAGTCGAGTATACAGAATAATACGATTTAGCTATGAATTACTTTTCATTTTTATCTGTTTAATCTGTTCTATTATATTTTTTTATTTATTTATTTTTTTCTATGTCATTTCGTGGTCGTATAATATAATAATCTTGACCTTGAAATGAGTGTTCTTGTCATTACTTAGAGTATACAGAATAATATGATTCCATTACGAATTACTTTTTATTTTTATCTGTTTGATTTGTTCTATATTTTTTTTTTATTTATTTTTTTCTATGTCATCTCGTAGTCGTATAATATAATAATCTTGACCTTGAAATGATTACATACAACGTGGAAAGAATAACGTCGGAAATCGTTCGAATACGATTTTGGGATATATTCGAGTAGCTGCAGGATAATCAAAGTAAAAGGTCAAACTTTCAAGTTCTTGAATAATTTCTATAAAATAGTAGAAGAAAAGTGCACTTTCGAGAAGAAGAGAAGAAAAAAACTGAGAAAAATGAGCGTAAGAAAAGAATCCTTCCCTGCCGATGATAGAGCATACTTTATATATATGTGTGTGTGTGTGTGTGTGTGTGTGTGTGTGTGTGTGTGTGTGTGTGTGTGTGTGTGTGTGTGTGTTGTACACTAATCCGTTAGAACACGGTAATAAGTTCTGAGAAAATATTATTTTTTTCCTATTCTCGACAAAAGGGCCACAAATTTCTTTTGTTCGTTCGCTAGAATATGTTTTCGAAAAGGGATGGGGGTGGGGGTGGGGGGTGCTCACTTAAGTGGTTCTCTTTATCTCTCTCTATTTTTCTATTTCTCTTCCTGTCGATCCTTTGATAAATTTTTCTCCAGTCAATTATAAATGATAGCCTTTTCCGTGTCGAAATCAGATATTGATATACTTCTTGCTTAGAGGTGGGAGGGTGAGGGGTTTGTACAAGTGTGTTGGTAAATCCTATCAAACGTTAAACGCCGCAAGACGTTAAACTCATACCAACGTGTTCGTCTGAAGTCGGTAAAACACTGGGACGATCAGAGTAGAACCATCTGGCAGAGATACAAGATTCGAGTGCACTGAATGTGACGTTGAACTATGTGCTGATACCTATTTTAAGGATTATCACAGGGCGAAAGGAGAACAGTCGGTGCTTCTTCGAGGATTAAATTTGTCTTTAGTCTATCTCTTTTCTCTTTCTTTTTTTTCTTTCTGTCTACGCCAATGGGGATTTAAACGAAATTTCAAGCTTACAATTTTCTCTTGGCTTATTAATCTTAATTAAGTATATTTGCTACCTTCGATGTTTCTATATAACGTACGATTATATTATCTTTTATGTTTCTCGAGAATTTCATTTTATCGTTTGTTTATTATATGAAAAGAAAATGATTTTCTAATAATTTTTAATTCGATATCTAAAAAAAAGTTTGTTATAATAATTTTGATGTGTTAAAAGTATTAAAAAAGAATTCAAACAATTATTGAACATTTTTTGTAAATAAAAGAGAGAATGCATTGGTGTGTGTGTGTGTGTGTGTGTGTGGTTCTTAAATGTTCGTGATTAAGAACTAAGAAATGATTTTTTAGAAAATTTTTAACTCGATATCTAAAGTAGAAGTTTGGTATAATAATTTTAATATGTTAAAAGTATTAACAAACAATTTAAACAATTATTCAACATTTTTGTAAGTAAAAAGAGAGAACATATTTGTGTATTTGTGTATGGTTCTCAAAAATAAAAGATTTTCTAAAAATTCTTAACTCGATATCTAAAATAGAAGTTTGTTATAATAATTTAATATGTTAAAAGTATTAACAAAGAATCTAAACAATTATTGAACATTTTTGTAAATAAAAAGAGAACTTATTTGTGTGTGTGTGTGGTTCTTAAAAATAAAATGATTTTCTAAAAATTCTTAACTCGATATCTAAAATAGAAGTTTGTTATAATAATTTTGATGTGTTAAAAGTATTAAAAAAGAATTCAAACAATTATTGAACATTTTTGTAAATAAAAGAGAGAACGTATTTGCGTGTATGTGTGTGGTTTTTAAATGTCGTGATTAAGAACTTTTCCAAACATTGTGTTCTTTATTTAACGTTTTTATTCATTGAGTTTTTATCCGAGTTTTTGTAAACTAAAATTATTATGATAATATACAGTTTTGATTTAAACTTTATAGTTACTGGAATATTCTGTTCGTAAGCATTACTACGAAAATAAATCATGCAACAAAGGATTGAATCGTTAGAAGGGATCCTTTTACGAAAAGATAGAACTTCAGACTGCTTTATTATAGGGAATGAGTATAAGTATTTTTGAAGGGAAATGGAAGATAAAATAGGGGAAATCTTTATTTATTTTTCAAAGACGAATATAGCTTTTCCGTGTTTTCTGAGTAATATCAATATTTATTTGGTATAGCAAATGCGTGTAAATATTGACAAGAAATGTATCTAAGAATGAAAGATGTTTTTTTTTTTTTTATAGAAATACATATTCTTTTGTTAAAATTTCATATATTTTTGTGTTTGATAAAAGTATATATTTCTACATAAAGTTTATTAAAGTATTGAATTTAAAAAGTAACAGTGATCATGTGTTTAAACAATCTCTAATGATTAAAAAAAAAAAATCATTTGAAACATTCTTATTTAAATATATAAATTCGTACAGTTGACAAAAATTGTTTCACAGTTATCAAAATTATCCTATGTTTATAAAGAGAAGTATAATAAATTTAGAAAAAAAATAGAATAGAAAATAGATCGAAAATGAGTAAAAATTGATAAAAAAAAAAGTGATGAAAGATGAGTACGGATTATTGTGATATAAGAGTATAATAGCGTGTAAAGTATCGAATGAATATATCGATATAAGATAATAGAAAATATAGTTGCAAGGGGGCTTAAAGCTATCGAATGTAACCGTGCACAAGATGAAAATGAAGCAGCGGCCCGTATCACAGGGCCCTCTTGTTGATATTGCATTAGCCTCGGTATAATTACTAGCGTATCGATCATCGTGTCGAATGTAATTGATGCGAACTCTAAGCTATACCTCTACCTCTACTTTTACATCTACGTATACCACTACCACTACTACAACTACCACTACCACTACCTCTGTGAATATTTTAAATCTTTTAGCAATAAAACGATATATATACCTCTTAACATTCTCTCGATATGCAAATAGAAATTCAGGTGACACGGGCACGTTAATACGTTCTTAGTTTTTTATTTTTCATATTTTTTTAAATTATTATTTAATAAAATAAGTATACGCACATAAATATGATTATTAATAATTTTTTATATTTTTTTAAAGTAATTATTTAATAAAATAAGTATGCACATAAATATGATTATTATTAATTATTTTGATTACACGGAATATGTGATTTCCAAAATTACGTTTTATTATAATGAATATTATTATACAGATATATATGTAAAGATTCTATTTAAATATAATCGATAGATCGAGTAATAAAATATTTATTTAACTAAATGAATTTTATTACTCATTCTTTTACTTTGCCATGAATAAAACTTATCGATTCACATCGTATAAGATTGTTATTAAATAAAAACATCTCTTATATAAAAATATGAAGCATACTAACAAAAGGAATAAAAATAATTACATTTTTATTCATTTCACATAAAAATGAAAATAATCGAATAATAACTACTATCATTGGCTTATGTTGATGTACGTTCTTCGTAATAAATAGATGAAAAATGAACTTAAACATAGCACTGATCGAATTACGTATACCCAGTGTTCAAATGATAACACTGTATAATTACACTTTCATCTCGTACGTCACTTTTCAACTTAAATTGAATTACATATTTTAATAAATCGATCAATTAAATGCACAAGTAACGTGAAAGCCAGTAGCATTTTTTTTTTTTATTTTTTTATTTTTTTTTTTTTACTTTTCTCTTTCACCCTGCTACATTTCGTTTCTCGTTTTATTTGTACCTCACTCGAGAAGCACTCATCGAATGATTGAAGTACCTAATAGGTAATCGTTAGCGTTAACAACATTTTTCTAAGTGCTTTCGATATTGTGTATACGTTCTTATACGTACTTTGGAAATGCAATAAATAATTCAATATAATTAAAGTATCGCGTTTTTTGTTTAGAAAATGTAATTTCAAAAATGAGAAGCAAATGATGAGAAGACCAACAGTTTTTAAACATATGCCACATATTTTGCAAGTTTTATTAAATAATAATAATAATGTTTCATTTCACAAACATTTCACTTATCGTTGAAAATTTTATTGGCGAGTTAAATAGGAAAATTTAGAAAACTCAAATTTAATTCATTGTTGGATTAAAACGAAAATTTGAAAATGAATGGGTAGTTAAAAAAAAAAGATTAAAATAGAATCTTTATATACAAAATTGTAAATAATATTCCAAATGGATTGAGATATTTTTTTTGAAACTAAATGATAACGTTCGGAAGTAATAAAATTATTGCTTAAATATTAAATTTCATTAAATCACAGTGATAAATGAACGTTGACTGAATATTTTGGGGAGCCAAAAATGTATCTCGTTTAACGAATTCGCATAATTGACAATGTGATTTTGAAATATCTATCTTACAAATAGAAAAAAAATTCCGAAAAAAAAGAAATGAATCAAATTTTCTTCATTAATTCATAATAGATGTTTCACGAATTGAATCACTTGACATTTTTTTTTATAATTTCTGGAGAATATTTTTCTGGGAATAAAAAAAAACATAATTACATATCTAAAAATTCAATAAATAATAAAACAAAACAAATTCCCTTAATAATAATCTTTTAATGTTTTGATCAAAGTTATATTTTGTCTTACACTCAGTCACACCAATCTGTTAAATAATTTTTATACAAAAAGTATATAAACAGTTTTTAAATAAATTATTGATTTCATCAAGATCAATAAATGACCTGCATATTACTATAATCAATACCAGGAGAATTGTTTAATAAACAAGTGAAATGTGTCCATAATTATGAAAGTGGTTTAAGAGTCATATATCTCTTGTTTCAAAATATTTAAAGAATTACATTTGAAAGGTAAATGAATTCTATATAATATCGAAATAACAAACACCATCTAACATTTCATTTTTAATATATCGTCAAAATGACATTGTATTAATAATTTAATAAAATAAATAACGATATAAGTATTTATATGAATAATATTTCATATATTATATGAAATAACTGATAAACTTATCTTTTTTTTTCCTTTCCACTTTGACTTATGTTAAACCACTTTCATAATTCAGCCGTTCAGTGCACACATCGATTAACTCCACTTTTTGAAAAATCTTAAATTTATGTGTCAATGCACTTGGTATAGTCATAACTTTTTATTTATAATAACTTTCCCGAATAATAAAGATTAACACCATTAAACGGCAAAATTTGTTTTTTTTTTTGGCCATTGAAAAATAAGTAAATTTATTTCAGAAACCATTTCGATTTTTTTGCCTATTATTTCTTGTTAATTTTATACACCGTTAAATGAAAGCTATATCTGTATTTATGCATTCTACATTATATATGTAAATCTATAGATTATACAGCCCTCCAAACCCGAAAGGGGCGGAGTAAAGAATAAAAATAAATAATAAAATATATGTATAATAATGAAATAATAAAATAGTTTAAACAAACTACAAGCTGTCAAACAAATAAAATAAAATATTATAACTGGAATTTTAAAAAACAATGTACATTATTTCATCGCGTTTCACGACTTTTTGTTTTATGGAGTTAACCCTTTGCACTCGAGCGGCGCCAATATGGCGCCCAGTTGATTTCAAGTGTCAACTCGAGTGGCGCTGTTGCAGCGCCCGAGTTATTTGAAATCTTTAATCAAGCGACTTAGCAAAACAGCACAAAAAGGGACTGCTAGGTTTGCTTTGACCGTAACACGACTGGAGGTAAACGGGAAATTTCGTATTACTGTGATACGTGTCCTGATAAACCAAGAATGCATCTTGGCTATTGTTTCACTAAATATCACACCAAAAATAATTACAAATGTAGTATTTATCAAAGTTTGTTTTTTAATCGATGTGTGCACTGATGAACGGCTCAATTATGGGCACCAAATATGAAACCATGAAACCATGAAACCGTGTCGTGATGTATAGTCCGAATATTTTTGTAAGTGACTGTACTATCTCCCTTTCTCTCTATTTCCCAGGTTTATCTGTCTCTTTCTTATCTTGTCTATCAAGTTGAAAATTGAGACGTCGTCGAAAGGTGGCAAATCGGAAATCGCACATGTTACTGACATGTATTCTAGATCATCTCGGTTTGTAGCTATCATCTTGCGGTCCTTGCATCATTGGGAATTTGCTGATTCTAGGGCTCGACGTTAATCGTGACGAAGTTGGCGCAATCCGTCAAATCGTTCACGTGTATCTCTACTACCACTACCGAGATATATCCCCCATGGCCGGATACTCGACTGTAACGATGATCGTTCCCCGTCCGTAGTTATCGAAAATGTCAGTTTAATTAATACCCTCGATTGAACAGTGTCGAGTAACTTATCGATTGGTACTAGCCCTTTAAACCATATGGTTAATTCGATACGATTGAATATTTGCCAATTATCTCTGCTGATTGCTGAATGGCCAAAAGAAAAACTGGATTTAACATCTTTTTTTATTCGTTCGTTTAAAAGAACGAGAAGTATTGGTGAAAGTAATAAAATGTGAGATGGGATATCATTTTTGATTTTACGTATGAGAAAATTTGATTCATTCGAAAAGATTTGTTTTCTTGTTCTTTGTAAAAGAATGAGAAGTATAAGTAAAAGTAGAAAAAAAAGAGATTTGCATGTTTATTTGTTTATTTAAACATTGACGGGAATTACCCATTGTTGCATAATAAATATAAAAAATAAATATTGAAAGATAAAGATAATATAAATATGATACTGATAAATAAAATAATATGAATATAAATAAATAAATATTAATTAAAATATATATATATATATATAAAGATACATAATAATAAATATAAATATAAAAATAAATAAATAATATATACTTAGAAATTAATAATAAATAAATAGACTATATAAATATGTTTACAAAATGAATGAAGATTAAAATAAGTAAAATATACAATAAGTAGCAATATAAAAATGATTAAATAGAAAAAATGAAAAATAAAGTTATACAATTAAAGTGAGTTTAGACAAAATTTAATGTAGAATATGGATTGGTAAAAAATAAATAATTATAATTAAATTAATTATTTAATAATAATATGAGATATATATCATTTTTATTTTGCTTATACAAAAATTCTTCATTAGAAAAGATTTGTTCACGTTTTCTTTTTTTTCTTTTTTTCGTCACTATTCTATTCGTTTGTTTTCTATTTTTCTTTTTTTTTATCCAATCGTTATTGAGAGTTTGGAATTTCGAGAATAATTCGATGTTAGGCAATTAAATGTCGGTACACGGAATGTTTAAAGTTGGTTAAGAGAAACAGTTAATCATAGCAAACTGCTGTTATATGCGGGTATACCACTGTTCACCTTGTTGACGCTGGATAATCACCTGGATAATCATAATTCGATCTTATGAACGTTTGCGACATTGAAAAATAATAATTAACGTGAAATTAGTGTGATATTTGATGAATTGAAAAATACACGATTGTTATCAAATGAACACGTTTATTAAATCACTTTAACACTTACAATTATTTATATTTTAATTTCATTTTATTAACATTGTTTTGTTCTTGTTCTTTTTTTCTCTTTCATTTTCGAAAATAATATAAAAATTAATAAATCAGATTTATTAATATATATATTCTTTTTTGTGTTTCTTTTCTTTTTTCATTCTTATTATACATTTTATCGATGTTTTATTTTATTCAAACAAATGTAAATTTATATTTAAAAAAAAAAATGAAAAAGTAGAATCGTTCTAGTGTGATATTTGATGAATTGAAAAATAGACGATTGTTATCAAATGTGAACACGTTTATTAAATCATTTTAACACTTACATTAATTTATATTTTAATTTCATTTTATTAACATTGTTTTGTTCTTGTTCTTTTTTTTTCTCTTTCATTTTCGAAAATAATATAAAAATTAATAAATCAGAATTATTAATATATATTCTTTTTTGTGTTTCTTTTCTATTTTCATTCTTATTACACATTTTATCGATGTTTTATTTTATTCAAACAAATGTAAATTTATATTTAAAAAAAAGAAAAAATGAAAAAGTAGAATCGTTCGTAACGAATGAGATTCGATTCTTCGTCAAACGTTCGAGTCCACAAGGGACAGTAAATAAACCATGTTTTCCATGTATATTTGTCGATCTTTTCCACCTCGCTTGGTAGTAATCGGTTTATTTGCTAATTATTTATCTCGTCGATACGTCAACGATTATCATGCATTCGCTCAAATAAAGTATTATCCGTTTTTTCTTTTTTTTTTCATATTTTTTCTTTCACTTAAGACACATTTATACACACGAAATGTAAAATATTTAAATTAAAAATGCACACGCGTGTGTGTCCGTCAGTTTAATCTCAGTCATTTATTATTTAAAACAAAGTAATTTCATTGAATTGATAAAAAAGAACAATTTGAATTTCAATCGATTAATTGCAAATTCAAATTTTGTTCATATTTTTGTAAGAACGTATCAACAATATCAATTCAAAGTTCTATAAAGATTTGTATAATAATTAATAAAAAAAAAAAAGAGAATTTGTTATTATAGTAGAATCATAAAGTGAAATTTATCATACATTTGAATCGTTTGAAATGTACAAAGAAAACGATAAGACGTGAAACACGTGTGCTGCGAATAAAATACCTTGAATGTTACATTGAGAAACTATAAGTAATAAGATCTTGAAATTAATAGCGAAAACTATCTCGAAATTATTACATTTAATAAATTTAATAAATTTAATAAATTAAATAAATTCTAAAAGATTTATTATTAGAATTATAAAAATTAAATTCTTTTATAAAAAATTTAATTTATTTATTATTAATTATTTATATATATATTATTATTATTAATTATTTTAAAAATTATAAAAAATAAATTTTTTTATAAATTATAAATATATAATATTTTATATATATTATTTTATAATTATAAAAGAAAATTATTATTAGAATAAATAACTTAATAAAATAATTTAATAAATAAATAAAAGAGAATAGTACTCAATTTCTCATCATAAACTCATATACGTAATATTCGGAATGAACAAACATAAACGAGCTAACTGGTATGGAAGTTGAAACGTGAATACATGTATTAGGTATTACATACATTACATATGTAATATATATATATGGTAGGGTAAGGATCATATCGTTTGACAAGTAACGTAACTCGATTTCTACCTTTCAAAAGGTATTCTCCGTTCAAACAGAAACGTTACCATGAATGCAATCTCATTACTGCGAAGGATGAAGTCTCAAATGGAAATTCTCCTTATACTTTTCCTCTAATATACTTCAATTATTAATAATATTATTAATTTGTTTGATTAATTAATTAATTACAGTGTTATAAGATATTAATTATATGATATTATAATATTTAACGATTAATTTCAAATTAACTTATATCGTTAGTATTTATTTCAAGAGGTTTAATTAACGTTTATTATTATCATTTATTTTTCTATTGGTTGTTGAATTGTTTCTTTCTTTTTTTTTCTTTCTAACAATTATGATCAATAATAATTACAGACAATTTTTAAATTGTGTATATCTTGTTTTACGTTTAATTTAATAAAATAAGAGAAAAATATTAAAGATGTGTGGCATAGAAAAAAAATGTTTCTAATATATATGAGATATTTCAAATAAAAAATTAAAGTGAAGATAGACGAGAAATTCTAGATTATCGATGTATATCTTTAAAGTGGAAATTCTCCTTATACTTTTCCTCTAAATATACTTCAATTATTAATTATATTAATAATTTGTTTGATTAAATAATTAATTACAGTGTTATAAGATATTAATTATATGATATTATAATATTTAACGATTAATTTCAAATTAACTTATATCGTTAGAATTTATTTCAAGAGGTTTAATTAACGTTTATTATTCTCATTTATTTTTCTATCGGTTGTTGCATCGTTTCTTTCTTTTTTTTTTTTTTCTTTTCTAACAATTATGATAAATAATAATTACAGATAATTTTTAAATTGTGTATATCTTGTTTTACGTTTAATTTAATAAATATAAGAGAAAAATATTTAAGATGTGTGGTATGGAAAAAAAATGTTTCCTGTATATATGAGATATTTGAAATAAAATAAATTAAAGTGAAGGTATATATATATTATATTATTACTATATATATCATATTATTATTATTATTATATATATATAAATAAATTGTTAGATAAATTATTAGATATATTGATAGATAAATTGTTAAATAAAATAAATTAAAGTGAAGATATATATATAGACGAGAAATTTTATATTATCGATGTAAATCTTTAAAAAGTGTCTCATAACACGATATACTGTTTGTAAAGTAATAAATATATCGATCGTAATATTACGATATTATTTTTCCATCAAAACAAGATTATTAGAAAAATCGATAATTTATATATTATTTTCTATTAAACAAAAAACTATCTTAAAGAAATATATTTTCTTTCCCTCTCATATTGTCGATAAATAATCGATAAAAACAACTTATATTGTTAGAAAAATATCAATCGAAAAAAGTATAAAGAAAATAAAGAAATCGAGCCGATTTTCTTCGTGCACCTTTTTTAATGTTTTTTTTATTATTATATTATTATTATTGTTGTTGTTCTTATCGTATCGTAAGAAATTTCAAAACGTTAGCCTATATTTCTCGATCTGTGTTTCTTTAAAGTTTGCAAAGAGAAAGAAGGATCTTTCTCGGTCGAGTCGTTGTACATAGTCCGGCACTTCTTTCGACAAAGCTTTTCTCGATCTAACAACAATAAGAAGAAGAAGAAGAAGAAGAAGAAGAAGAAGTAGAAGTAAAAGTAAAAAAAGTAAAAAGAAGAATAAGAAAGTCAGGGGGGTGTCCAGTGGTGCGAGAGAAAGGCAGGAAGTTCAGAAGTCGGGTTGCACCCGGATTTATTTGTGTCGTTGAAGGCCAGTTCTTTTCTTCTCTCCACTGTAAAAGAGCAAAGTGGGATGCTCGTCCATCGCCCAGTTAGCTTTTCCACCCTTATCGTTCGCCCTTTTCACGATTTTCCATCCACTCTACTAGCTTTTCCTATTTTCTCTTCTTATACTTATTTCATTCCATTTTATTTAACTAATTTTACTTCCGTGTATTAAGTTTCATTTTTTTTTTTTTACACAGGTTATAGTTTAAAGGTAATTTATATTAAACATTTTTATATTAAATCATATATTAAACATTTCGTATAAATCTTGACAAGTAAATGACTCGTAAGCTATTGAAAATTATTTTATTTTATATAAAATAAAACAATAATATACAAATTTTGATTTGTTTTACTTTGGAAAATCTCTCATAGAAAAAACAGAGTATATTTGATAATTTTTATATATTCAATTAATTATATTAGGATTCATTTTAGGAATTGATTAATGAATTTTTTCAAATTCATTCCCGATTTGAATCATCAAGCTCGTTGCGTTAGTTCATTTTATTATCGAATTTCATAATATTTCCAAAATTTCCATTTTGACAAGATTAATGTATATAATTAATTATACGTAAGCAACATATAGGCTGCTTTTTGCATCATATCGTAATGTCTGAGAAATTACCATACAATCCTAAAATAATCATACGTAAAAATAATTTTGCTGATATACATGTAGTGGAAAATCAAACAATGTTAGAAATACCTCGGCATTGTTTTCAATTTAAAAGCGTTTTTCGACAATGTAGGAAATGTATTTCATATCTCTCACATTTCCTAAAAATTCTTGAGATTGACAAATAAGAAACCGGTAAAGTAAGAAAAAAGATAGAAAATATTTCTAAACCTGTTCTAAATCGTTCTAAATCTGTTTATCTTCCGATACGATAAGGAACAGTGGACCCTACATAATAACACACCAGCATTGACTAAGTTTCAGTTTATAGAGGTACGCACAATCTCAACAACCCGTTACATGCTCTCTTTTGTGTGTATGTGTGTGTGGTGACGTGGTTTTGAATGTAGAGGGGTATGTGTGTGTACCTGTTGTCCGATAATGTATTCTTTTCAATATTGCCTAAATAGCATTTGGTGTTCTATAGAATGTCTAATTATTATGTTCAATACTTAGGAAAAGTCCGTAAAATTCTTGTTTCCTACATTGTCGAAAAATACTTTGCATTGTGGATAATACCGAGGTATTGCTAACATTGTCTGATTTTCCACTATTCCAATAACATATATATATATAAATACGTATAAAAATAAATGATTTTGTTGTTATATTTTGTATGAATATTTTGTTCACCTTTCAACTCATTTGTTGCCATTGCCTCGTCGCCGTATAATTGAAGTATCGGTACGTTGGGAAAATATTTGTGAAATAGACCTTTTTTTGGAAATTTGAAATAATCATTACTATAATAACCATGGATCCCAAAACCTATCGTGTGCTTTTTTAAATTGATTTTCTCTTTGAATTCTTTCATTTTTTCTTCAACATGAGAATCATTTTCTAAGATTAAAATCCAACTTTGCATATCAGTGCCATTTAATAAAATAGCAACGCAATCCGCACTGTGTTGACATACGTGTGAATTATAGTTAGAATTACAAATTGATAACTCATCTAATCCTAGACCCAAAATAGATGTTTTTCCATTTGGAAACCTAAATAATAATAAATAATCATTAATTTAAATTTATACTTATAAAAATGAAGCATATGTATTATCGAGAAACTATATTAAATATTAAATATATTACCAGTTTTGTAAAGATAGAGCTAATTTTGATAGACAGCTGGTTGCAATGTCGTAAATAAAAATTATACAGCCTGACGTAGGAAAATCGTCATTGATAATTGGTTCGAATACGGTTTTCAGTCGATCGGCGTTACTCAATGAATTGTCAAACAAACATTTCAATTCTTCGCAATATATTCCTTTATGCCAAGGATGTTTATTAAAAGTAATCGTAGAGGTCTGTAGATTGGGTATTTCGGGAAAAAAAATACTCGAAATTGAAGTTTTAGTATACTTTAAAAAAAAGTGTTTTACTAAGATCGAGATACAATTTGGTGGTAGAGATTCACAATAACATCCTTAAAAGAAAAAAAAAGAAAAGCAAATAAATGAAAATATTCAAAATAAAATAATATTCCCATTAATCGATATATAAATGTATAAGATTAAATGTTTACCTTCTGGAAGTTTTTTGTCGTATTCAATACCGCAATAAAACATATGTAAGGAAGGTTTAACTTGGCAACAGTCTATAAATTGTGTTTTCCAAGATTCCCAACTATCAAGGCATGGACTTGATTGCTGTTTCATTAGACACGAGGAACCCCTACTTTTGCTTTCTTCTTCGGCAATTTCTGACCAAAGTCTATAATAAGAAAATACATTTTTATAAATGTGCATGAAATTCTTATTGTATTTATATAAATGTATCTATCGTATTATTAATTATTAAAATATTAGATTACAAAAATAAATAGATATATATATATTATAAATGTTTGTTATATTACTATACCTACAAACTTGAGATGCATTGTACAAATCTATTCCATTCAAAAATTCAAAAATAATACGCAACTCGTCCCTGTTTAAATTTGCCGTCATTTCTCCAGCATTATTTAACATTACAAAATATAATACTTGTATTTGCCAAGATTCTTCCAATATGGAGTAGTCCTCCGGCAATTAGGTTTAGCTAATTGCGAGAAAGGTGAAAGGTTTAATTCAAATAAATCAAAAACACGAAATAGTGTTGAGCCAATAAAAATTCCAATACTCGTCAGGGAAAAGCCTTGCAGCATAAAAATCCTGGTTGATATTAGTCTATATTTAAATCCGCTATTGCTAGCTGTTTGTAGAATATAAGACTGAATGCAATTTGAAATTAATGAGATAGGAAAGGATAGATAAATCAATCGACACAATTTTACGCGATATAAACACTTGCCTCGGCATAAAAACTCTCACAAAGTTGAGAGAAAAGCCGGGGCAAGCGAAAGCTTTATTCAAACAAATAATACAATAAGTATTATTTGTTTATTATATGGACAAGTTAAGGAAAGAACGCAAGCACTAATTTCGTCGCGAGGGACCTCTTTTCTCCTTATGTTAGAAATTTCTCTTACCTTTGATTCCGCAGCAACTATTCAAGATACCGCAATCTACCTAGACACGTTATCAGTCCTACAAATAAGCGTTATACTCGACACAAACAACCTCAACTTGGATGTAGCCTGAGCCGATGCAATTCTATCCTACGTTGGTAGACCGACAAGCACTGTAAAGAAACACCGTTACTCTCAGTAGAAGGAATGGTTGTGACCTTGCACAATCTGTAAATGGTTGTAGCCTTGCCGCTACAACCCTCGAATCGTTGTGACCTTGCACAATCTCTAAATGGTTGTAGCTGCAAGGCTACAATCCTCGAATGGTTGTGACCTTGCACAATCTGTAAATGGTTGTAGCCTTGCAGCTACAACCCTCGAATCGTTGTGACCTTGCAAATCTCTAAATGGTTGTAGCTGCAAGGCTACAATCTTCGAATGGTTGTGACCTTGCACAATATCTAAATGATTGTAGCCTTGCAGCTACAACCCTCGAATGGATGTGTCTCTGCACAACCCTTAAACTCACACGTTGGTAGTTTGGAAGAGCATCACAAAAACACCACAAATAACACCACAGCTGTCACTTAGATAAGGCCAATATGCGTTGCTCTCTATTTTCAGAAACGAAAACTTTTTCCTCGCTATCCGGATTTGGACTACTGCGTGTGTCTTCGAGACCAAGGCCCCACGCACGCATCTCCCCTCCCATATACCTCAAGACGTACTCGCATGTATCTTGCGTGCTAAGGTGGTCCTATATGTATTTCTAAGGCCCCCGAGCGCTTTCACAACTCGACTAAGGCCATCGTGGCCGATCCTATTTAGGGTGTGATACTAACCAATCTAATATCTCAACGCCGTCGCTATCTAACCTATTCGGCGCGCAATACAAATCGATCAAGTGCCCTAATTTCACCGAACACTAGCAGTTCCTAGGCATTGTCAACAATGCAAAGCGCTTTTAGACAAAGTCGGAAACCAAAGAATTTTTACAGACTTTTCCTAAGCATTGAACATAATACTTTGAATAGTGTGTGTATGTGTGTGTGTGTATGAAAATGGGTCATGGGTTGTTTGTGGGAGGGGGGGGTTCATATCGAATATTATTATTAATTATTAAAATTATTATTAATTTTGAAATCAACTGAGAAACTCAGGAAAACTTTGATGATGATACGAAGAAACCACCAAATACTCTTTCCCTGTGGAACTTTCTTAAGAAATAAAAAGAAAAGAATGAGAAACCTTTGTGATGAATGTAAAAAAAAGGAAAAGAAAAAGGAAAGTAAGGAAGGAAGGAAGAAGGAAGGAAGGAAGGATGGGCAGGTAGAAGAAAGTAAGGAAGGAAATGTTTATATGTTCGTGAAAAACGACAACGAGAGTTAGGAATAGGACAGGTGAATCCGTTTGGTCGAATTGCATCGTCATTTGACGCTAAGTGGTGGTGTAATTAAAGTAGAAGGGTGTAATAGAGTATTATTTGCTGGAAAGGGTTAAAGTATAGTCGAAGAAAAGGGAAGTTAAGAGGAGGGAAGAACGAGAAAAGGGGGGGTGAAGTGGGAGGAGAGGGAGGGGCGAGGGGGGAGTGGGAGGGGGGTCGGATTCTTTGACACAGTTGTTTCGTAAGAGAGTACTGGGTTTATCGGTGATACCGAGACGACTTTCTACTTCAAACTTTCGTTCCCTTCCTTGCTGCAAGATTGGAGACCACGAAAATCAAGGAGTGGAAGTGGAAGAGAAGATGGGGAAAGGGAAGGGGATAAAGAAGGATAGAGGATCCCGTGGTTCTTTTCGTGTTTCGGTGAATTTATTAGGGCCGTATACTTCGTTACTGTCCGTTATTATACTGTTCTTCTACGAGCCCAGGTAATTTACTTCTGTGAAAAGATACATCGTTGCAGTTGTTGAGCTTACGTATCCGTTTTTTTCTCTTCCCCCCCTTCCCCCACCTATCTCTTTTTATTTATTTCTTAATTTTTTTCCCCTTTTTTCTTTCTTTTTCTTCTACTTTCTTTTTCTTCACTACTTCGTTTTCTCTTCTTCTTTTTCTTTTTCTTTTTTATTTTTTTTTATTTTTTTAATTTTTATTCTCTAATTTTTTCTCTTCCTTTCTATTCGAATAAAATTTTCAAACATTTTGTTTTTTGTTTTTAAAGCTCGATATTGTCAATTGAATCAATTCGATATAGGGTAATAAAATTTATCGGATTTATTTGAAAAGTTTATTGTGTTCACCCCCTTTTTCTTTTTTTTTTTTTTTTTTTTTTTTTTTTCGAAATAAAACGAGAAAATACGTAATACGTTTCGAATATTGTAATTTGTTATAATTGAATAATTATTTAAATTCAAAGATGTGTGACAAGTTTGTTTAAATTACTTTAAAGTAAAATAATAAACGTGAGCTTTTTAATTCATCGTAGAAATAATAATCTCGAACTTTTTTTTTACGATAGATCCAATTTATTATTCGAATATTAGAATTTAAGTTAAAAAAAAAAGAAATGAACTTTGAAAACGTATCTTGCGCGAAAAGTAGGATAAGCGATCGTAAAAGTCTTTAAAAAGGACTTTCCTCAAATTGATCGAGTTTTCTCGAACGACGTAGTCGATTCTTGACTTCGGATTTTGTTTTCTTCTTTTTCTTTTTCTTTCTTTGCCGATGGGAGAGAATCTCTTGCGCTTCGGCCATCATAAGCGGCAAGTAAAATTGGAGATCCCAAAGTTTTCGGCTGAAATCCGACGAGCACATAAGACTTTTTACGATCGTAATATAAAGAAAATCGTTGAGGCTTTTATAGTGAACCAGCATTATCGATGAGAAAAAAAAAATCCGATCATTTCTTCTTTTTATTCCTGTTTTATAGGAAATGGTATTTTTTTTTTTTGGTATTTATAAGAAACAAAATTTTCGTTAAAGAAATACGACGAATATTAATTAAAAAAAAAAAAAAATTACGCGCGTGTGTGTGTGTTTATTTATTTAGATTTTTAAATAAAATTTTAATATATTTGATATATCTTTTTAAAAAAAGTACAAACATTTTATTTTATCTCGCAATCAGATATTTTATTTTGAAATATTTTCATCGTGAATGTAACCAATTAACCATTGAAATGAAGTTTGTATTATGATACGTAATACCTGATTTTTAAAAGCTTTTTTTTTTACCCCAATAAAACTTACATTAAAAAACGGAAAAATTGAATAAATATTCGTACGTCGTTAAATAACTTATTGTTAATAAAAAAAGAAAAACAATACTTTTAAACACCGTCAAATACGATAGAGTTTAATTTCAATGAAAGAATAGAAACAATTAAACACACTTAAATGTTAAAAATAATGATTGGATTTTATTTCGTAAAAATTAAATAATATTTCGCATAATTTTTAACGACTATAATTTAAATGGTGTTTTACATTAAAAACAATTACTCTGACAAATAATAAAAAATATTCCATTAGTTCATTCATCGAGAGTTGATATAAAATTAATTAATTATTTTTGTATAAATTATAATTAATTAAAAATAAAATTAAATTAAAAAATAAAAAAAAATAAATTAAGTAAATAATTATAATTTTGTATAATTATAATTATTTTTGTATTTAAATAAATGAACTAAAAAAAAATTAGAAAAATTTCATAGAAATGGGAGCAGGGAAGATAATCCACTTGGTGTTTTCTCGTGCATAGGATCCCGTGAGAAAGACAGGACAACGATTTATTCGCGATGTTGACCTTTACAAATACGAGAGAAGAGAATATTGCAAGAGAAAGAGAAAGAGAGAGAAAGAAAGTATAGTTGGTGTTCTCTATGGTTTTTATTTTAAGCCGTTTTCACCGAGACTTTCGCGAAGTATTTTTCCGTCGTAAACAAAAACGTGTCACCGACATACGCCGGAAAATCCTCAACACACACACACACAGAGAGGCACCTAACAACGCGAGAAAAATGTAAATCGCAGTAGTGGTGGGTAGAGAGGATAGTCTAAAAGCTCATTGGTGAAATAGATATCCGTAGTATTACTTATTTTTTCATTTTTTTTTTTCACATAAGATGGCCTATTGTTTCATTTTAATCGGTTTATTCAACGAGTTTTAAAGAACAGAGTAGTAGCATGTTAAGTTGTGTGTGTGTGTGTGTGTGTGTATGTGTGTCACGTATTTGTTCGTATAGACGCAATGTATTTTTTTCGAGATACATAGAAAGAATTGTATAAACAATTTGTCTTGTAATTTTCTCATTGACAAATAATTTCGATGTAAGTAATATATTCAACGTATTATTTTTTAATTTTTTTTGTTTGTTTTCCCCCACCATCATTTCATCGGACATCTGCATGTTTTTAAAATTGATTAAATTTTTAAATTGAAAAAAATATTTTAATAATGAGTTTCTTGTAATAATAAATTTCAAAGTGTATCCTCTCGAATTTTCTTTTTGATTTTATCTTCGTATTCTCGACGCAATAATAACTTTCCACTGATTCAAATAAATATCGCAATTATTTTTGTTTTTTAATTATTCTGCGATATGTTGTTTAGCTTTCAAACGTACGCGAGTATTGCTAGATATATGTCGATTTAATATTCAAATAATTATGCGATATTTTTTTACATTCATCTGTCGATAAAAAAATGAAGAAACCTTTTTCTCAATCCAGTATAAAATGAGTCATAAAAAAAATGAATAAATTTATTGAAAATATTATTTGACAAAATTTGTTGCCTATTCGGTGTTAATTACAAAACAAATTATTGTTAAATATTTTTAAATAATTAAATAATTAAAAATTTTAAAAATTAAATTAAATTTAAAAAATTAAATAATTAAAATTAAAAAATATTGTTAAATATTGTTAAATAATAATAATAATAACAATAATAATAATAATAATAATTTTGATTTTCATTCATTTTTGTTTATTTGTATAAATACAAAATTTCATTTTATATTAAATAGAATTTTGTGTGTGAATCCAAAGAAAATTGTAATCGATTAATAAAAAGTCTTGACACCGTGAGACATTCATCGCTGAGGAATGCGAAATATAAGCATTCAAGGCTTATCACTAAACATAAATATCCGTTAAACCCCGAGGCTCATGCTAGTTCTGAAGAATAAAGTGTGTTCCTTCGTGTTGTGACAGTTTATCTTTTGAATTTTTCAACGTGCCAGATTTAAACAACCGATGATCATATTTATATTGGAAAATATTTATCAATCAATTTATTTACATTTTATTATAGTGCATACTCCTATTTATATTATAATTGATTTATAAGTAAGTCATTATATTTTTTTTTAGTTTATTTTAAATTAAATATAAAAATAATAATTTATTTATTTACGTTTTATTAGTGCATACTCCTATTTATATTATAATTGATTTATAAGTAAGTCATTTTATTTTTTTTTAGTTTATTTTAAATTGAATATAAAAATAATAATTTATTTATTTACATTTTTTTAGTGCATACCTCCCATTTATATTATAATTGATTTATAAGTAAGTCAGTTTATTTTTTTTTTAGTTTATTTTAAATTGAATATAAAAATAATAATTAATTATTTACACTTTATTAGTGCATATTTTATTTTTATAAAAATTATACGTTTATTATTTATTATTATAAATATTATAGTAGTATTTAAAATTATACATTTATTAGTGTATTATAATTGATTTATAAGTATAAGTCATTTTATTTTTTTTTTAGTTTATTTTAAATTGAATATAAAAAAAAATTAATTTATTTACATTTTATTAGTGTATACCCCCATTTATATTATAATTGATTTATAAGTTAATCATTTTATTTTTTTTTTTAGTTTATTTTAAATTGAATACAAAAAGAAAAAACAATTAATTTGTAACTGTTTTAAATAATAAATAAAGAGACAATGTTTTTTAATATCTATAATTAAAAGTAACTCGTAAAGTCGAACAAGAAATAGAAAAAAAAAGAAAAAAAAAGAAAAAAGCGATAACGGGAAAGGAAAAATTTTAATTAAAAATTTCAAACCGATTTTATTCGATCCGTCGTGTGGTTATGTTCTCAGTGGTAGGCAAAACGTTTATGAAAGATTCTGCACGATAACGTGATCTTTCTTCTTATTTCCTTTAATTGTAAGTTCTGTTTCTTTCGTTTTATTTTACCGAGTCAGTTGCAAATAGATCGTTGGAAAATAAACGACGTTTATTATCAACCAAAGTTTTGTACTTTTTCCATTTCTTGATACGGTGTTGAGAGTATTTCAATTATTTCGAGCAAACGTATAATTAAAATCTCTCCGTTAATTGGATACAAATTCGAAATACCTTTTAGTCAAATAGAATTAAACTCAATTTATATTATAAAATTAGTTTCGTCAATTTTCAAACATTAAGCTTTAAATAATGCATGAAAATATTTTATTTTCCATTTTGTTTTCTCTATATCTTATTATTTGTATTATTTCATTATAAATATAATATTTTCGATAATATTCTATAGAACGTACCTTTATCATTTGTTTATAATATAAAGTATATATATATATATATATGTAACAATAATAATATTATATAATAAAATAAATATATATATAATTAATTTATTTATAACATATATATATTTATATATAAATACTTTTAAAATATATTTATTATCTATATTATTTATTTTAATTTTATTTAATATTTATATTTTATAACACATATTATAATTTTATTTTAATTATTTCAATATTATTTCTATTTATTATTTATTAAATATATATATAATAAGTTATTTAAATCACAAATCTTAATTGTGTACCCAATACTAAAAGATCAACTCATTTTAAAGACATACACAGTAACAACCATCAAATGGTAGGCATCGATTTATATTCATTCGATTATGTCAGTTCATACTAGGAGAGTCAACATTTAATACGTAAACTTTCGTGATTTAGATTAGCATCACATATGTTATATGTATGTTACACGTATAGCATTCATATATGCATAAATATGCATACATACATATATATATGTATACATGATAAATATATACATATATATATATATATATATATATATATATATGTATGTACATTTCCCGAATTTGGGAGTCGTGCTCTGGACAACCAAACATCCTCGTTAATAAATCGGTGTATTTTATCTGCGAAACTATGTTATTGTGACAGCTGTCAAGTGCAGACACGCGTTAAGCATACGCATGGTGGTTGGTCGCGTGCTGGATTCCTCTTGTGTTACTCTTTGCAGCAAACCCACCAATTTCAAACTTCTTTTAACGTTTAAAAACGAGATATCGAACTGGGAAATACGT
This sequence comes from Polistes fuscatus, assembly GCF_010416935.1. Taxonomy (NCBI): domain Eukaryota; kingdom Metazoa; phylum Arthropoda; class Insecta; order Hymenoptera; family Vespidae; genus Polistes; species Polistes fuscatus. The sequence goes on along the minus strand of NW_025113173.1, from coordinate 62,120 downwards.
ACACATCAAAATATTCATATTTTAAAATAAATAAATAAATAAATAAATAAATAAAATTACAAAAAAAAGGCTTCCTTTTTTTTTTTTTTTTTTTTTTTTTTTAATTAACGAGAACGATCTTTCGAGAACGGATGATTATTTTTTTTTTTTGCGAGTAGCTTTTAAACGAACAGTAAATGTCAGATAAATGAATGATCTGGTATCGCCTCGAGAAAAAAACGTTTTCACGAAATTTATCAAATAGGTGTATTACATTTTTGAAACGATTTAAAAAATAAAAAAAAAAGAAATGTGTTTATATAAATTCGACACGATACATGTGAATCTAATCGACGTTATTTAGATCGTCATGTATTATATATGCGTACAATACGTATAAAAATAGAAATGTAAATTATAGAACGTTTTTTATCCGATCCTCCTATTCGAAAAAAACTAGAAAAACTATACGAAGATAGAACAAATAAGGAAAAGATGCTAGTCGTGTTGGTTCGAGAAAAGTAGGATAAAGAATAATATAATAAAAAGAAAAAAAATAAAGAAAAAAGAAAAAAAAGAGATCAAATATCTTACCAACTTTTCGATACGTATTTACGAAGAAAATAAAAAGAAAAGAAAAAATTGCACACTAGGGGTGGGGGAAGGAGGAGGATATTTTATAGAAGTAATTTTATGAATATTGGATAGTAAGAAGAAACTTTGTAGGATCTTCCAAGTCTATACTGGCAACCATCCTAACATGAAAATCCCGTAGTGTTATAAGGAAGGTTTCTTATATGAGCACAAAACATTACTTTATCAAATCAAAAACTAATGCATACGTGTGTTCGAGTTATTTTGGAAAATTTGTTAATTCGCGAAATGGCTAACTGAACCTTTAAATAAACTTTACTGATTTATTTAAATACGAATAAAGACAGAATTATTTAATTTTAAAAAATAATATAATTAAAATAAATAATAAAATATATTAATTAAATATATATTAAATATTAAAAAATATTTAATAATAATAATATATAATAATTTTTAATAATAAATTTTAACTAAATAATAATAATAATATATACGAGATGAGTAGTTTTATAAAAATGAGATTAAAATTTGATTCTAAATATAAGAAAAATATTCATCATTTTTATTTCAATGTACCGAGTTTCTGTTAGTAGTCGTGTTGTTTTTTCGACTTTAAACGTATTCGTACTTTAATTATTCACCTTTCGTTAATTCATACGAGTATATGTTTTTTTTAAAATTAATTTTTAATCTATAATAAAATGTTATTATATAGTTTTTCTAATAACACTTATTGTTAATTATTTCGCGTAAATCCTAAGGTTTACACAGATTTAATTGAAGTATAACATTTAACTTTGACGTATTATTTTCACACGATTTATTTTCTGAAATATAAAAAATATATAAAAATTACAAAAGCTCTCTAGCAATTACCTCGTTCTGATGAAAAACCGTGCTTATATTTTAAAATGAAAAAATAGTATGTTAACTTTCTTACATATTCTTACAGTCTTTGATAGAAACCTTCTTTAAACATTACAAACTTTGATCTTTTGTACGAACCACTATCGAGATATTAAATTTCAAAGTTAATGTATATCTTACGTTACATGCGCCATCAGATCGGTCTTTGTAAATATGTAGTGTCATATCTGTTTTGTAACCTAATATTTCAATAATGGTTTATGGGGAAAGACACAAGTGTTAGTAGTATTTTAACTGTAAAAATATGTAATCAAGAAAATACAGTTTTATAAAAATTATTATTCGTTATCTTAACAGGATTCTTTTAAATTATAGTTTAGCAAATAATATTTATTATCACGAGATGTGTAGATTACAAAAGTTCGTTTAAAATATTTTCTTTTTTTATATTTTTATACTCGAACAAATAATTATTAATTTATAATAAATATATTATTTTATTATTTTAATCTATATATATATATTAATATATATATTAAAATAATAAAATACGAATATTAAATTATTATATATTGAATTATTTATTTATTAAATTATTTATTTATTTTGACCTAGTAAAATTTAAAAATCGTCTCACAAAAAGATACTATTTTTCTGTATGATAAATTATTTTTATAAGATTATTGTTGGATAATTATTGATTCAAGTTTAAACAAAAAAAATCGAATAAATTATATCATTTAATTGATATATGAGATAAATGGTTTGTTCGTAGAAGATAATTCTGAGTTCAAGTGTAAATCCGAAGTACGAAAAACAAAACTAAAAACGAGAAATGTCAATCTAACGGATTCTGACTGTTATTTTGTTTCTCTTTTTCTCGGTTTTAATCCCGAGCTTGGGCGAGCTTTTAAACTTTGGAAACCGCGGAAATAGTTCGCGTCGCAGTTCAATCGGTTCCGCGGGTGTACGCAGTAGTTGCATCCGTCCATTCGAAAGTGCGTTTTACCGATCTGAAGGGTCATTCGTCTATACATAAAGCTAGTCTTTTTTTTCTGTTTTTTTTTTTTTAATGCTTTTTTCATTTTTTTTATTCGAAACCGGTGTTAGGAATAACGCGGTTCGAGTCGAACGGCAATTTTGTTAAGTGAGTGCCCATCGTGCTTGTTCAACTAAACGGAATGGAAAGTGGGCTGAAGTTAATTTTGTGTTTCGACGTTTCTGTGATCTAACCAAACTACGCGTGAAGATAATATTTCACTTCTTATTCGTTTATCATTGTATATATTGCGCGATTGTAATGATTATTTATAACTAATGAATTCGTTTCTGAGAAAAATAATTTCAATATGCATTGATTGGTGTATCGAAAACAATTTTTTTTATTAAATTATTAAAATATATTAAATAGTAAACAAATGATAAAACGTGTGAAACACGTGTTTTAACCTTCTATAATTTGATTAGAAATAAATTTCTAACTTTTGTTATTTTATTATAGTGAACAGATGACATGAAATGAAACACATAATAATATCTTTTAATATATTTCTTTTTTTTTTCACAAACTTAATTAATATATAACATTAATATCGTATCTATTTAATGAAATATTTAAAGAAAAATAAGAAAAAAATCTTCTTTTAAAAAATAACGTTCAACAGAGATGCAGTGTACTCACTCAAACGGTTAACACACAACTGATTTCTAAGTTCTATTTCTATTGACGAGATACTACACTAACTACAATGTATTAGTCACTATTATTAATATCTTGAAATGTTTTTCTTTAGCACACTTTGTAAGAGAGTTAATAAAATGATATAAAATCGAAAACCAATGAATATCATGATGCATTTATCTAACCGGTTATTTCATAATACGTTTAGAAATCATTAGTTGCACGAACAGCAAGACTTTTTCTCGAAGATATAAAAACTTACTTATCATTCTAATACGTTATAACCTAGCTCATTTGTCTAGTTACGATTAGTATGTAACATATTAAAATATCATTCAAATTATAATTAACATAGTTACTGATAAGAAAACTTTGTAATTTATGTACAGACAAATATCTATTATTCGATCTATAAATTATTAAAAAAAAGTCTCGTTGATACGAGTATCGTGAATACTAGACGTATTCAATATCATTATGATACTTCAATGTAGAAAAGATAAATTAGCATAAGTTGTGTACAAGAATAAACGAATAAAAACAGACTCATTTATCACAAATTATATAACAACGTAACATTTAAATAAATAATACTTCACGCGATTATGCAGCATTAATAATGTATATAATATTTAAATAATATGTATATTATATATTATTTTTATAATATATATATAATTATATATATTATATATAATATATAATATAATAATGATATAATAATTATATATAATTATAATTAATAATTAATGATATAATATAATAATTATAATATTATATTAATATATATTATAATAATAAATCATTATTATTATATTTATTATTATATTTAAAAATGTATATTACATAATAATGTATATTTCGATTGAGGAAAGTTTTCCATGTTTCTTTTTTATTCGTGTTATAAAAATAGATTGTTTATGTTGCTTGTAAAGAAAACTTATCTTAATTTATGTAAAACAATTATACTTTTATTTATAAAATACCGAAGGTGACGACTTGTGACTATTTGTTTTAAGAAAAATACTATCGACAAAATATTTTAAATAAAAATAAAGAGAACACGTTTTAAATCACAAACAAATATATTTGAACAAATTCATTTAATTATTATAATTAATGGAATTAATTAATCAGCGTACATTTGTTTTCAAATTATGGAATTACACTAAATGCAGCAATATTCGTAATTTTCTTCTCAACATTGATTTTCGTGCGACAATTTAATTTGATAATAGCAACTGTCGAAAATTTAGTTTCGCATCAAAAAAAAAGAAAACAGAAATCATACATAGAATTCAAATGATAAAAATTGTGTAATATTCAGAACGTCCAGGTGTACGTTATTACTTACTGTTTTAGTAATTAAAAAAAAAAGTAGACAAATAAGTGTATACATATCGTTATACAGAGAATTAAATAAATTCTTAATAAATATAAAAAATTTGTAATTATATATAATTATAAAATAATTCGTAATCTAAAATGTGTTCCATTAATTTGTGCCTATGATTCTATAAAACATTTTATCAATATACTATTTTTCTTAAATATATAATTAACATTTCCTCGAAACAAGAGCAACAAATAAAATAATAAAAATACATTAAATCAAAATAACTATTTCTAATATCATTTAAAATACTCTAACAATAAAAGAAAAGAAAGATATTCGAGATAACTACGATTGAATTGTATATTACACGTTCTAGATTGAGAAATAATACGTAATGAAGATGATGATAAAGAAATTTAAGTTAATAAAAGAATTCCTTCTCGTAGACGAGGAATTTTGAGGATAATCGATGAGACAAGAAAAGCTTTTGGATAATCATCAAGCATCTTAAGTTACCGTCATTGAAGTATATTATGTATATTATATACTTTAACTGTATATCATATACTTTAACTGTACATATTATAAGTACATATATTTACAACTATGAAGAAGAAATGTAACAGTTCCTCTTCATCAGCTTTAATAGGCGGTTCTTTTGTGAATGAACGAACGTATGAACGACGAATAGATGGATGGATAGATGGTCAGGGATGGATGGTCGGATGGTTGGATGGTCGGATGGACGGATGAAACATATTTCCAAGTACTGATACTTAATCAAACTTATTACATCGAGTTAGACAGAAGTTTCCGGACTTCTCCGAACATTTTCAAAACCGTGTAAATCCGTCAAACTTTTTCTAAGTATTCTATTCATATTAAGTATATTTTTTTTAAAAGAGATATCTTACTTTTTATACTTCAGCAAGGAACGAGAAAAAGAATCTTTCTTAATGTATATTTCAAACATAAGAAATAACGTAAAATTTCATTAACGAAAAGATACGAGGGGTATGGGGGAAAATATTGTATTAATTTTAGAAATTAATTATATATACTACTATTCTCTAAATGTATTTTTTTATTTAATAGAAACAACTTTTATTGTATTATTTAATTGGTATGGGAAAATTGTTTATTAATTTTAGAAATTAATTATATATACTACTATTTTTTAAATATATTTTTTTATTTAATAGAAGCAACTTTTATTGTAATTATTTAATTCAAGCGTTAATAATTTGCCGGTGTTCTTCCTTGTTTTCCAGATAAATTCAGAACTTCCAATTGTTTTCATTCTCTTTTCATAAATGTTTTATGGAAAATTTTGCTTAGGTTCATCCCTTTAGAACCAACCCTCATCCGGGATATCTTTAGTTAACTACCCCCCCCCCTCTCCCATACAACTACCTCGTTCGCATTTTCTGTCTTTTTGTTATTACCCTCTTATAAACGAATTTCATTCCGACGAAATTTTTTCGTTTTATTTCACGTAAAATGGAATTATTTTTGTTGTTGTTGTTGTTGTTGTCGACGATATTTTTTTATTTAATTATAATTGTACCGAGCAGTGTAAAAAATTTCATTCTTTTTTAACCGCTATTTTCTCACAACTTTGAAATCTTTGCGGTTGAAGATAATGAATTAGTAGAAATTTATGACCAATAAAATTGATGTTGTTGTCACATGTGACTGAATAATTATTAATTAATATTTTTTTAAATTCTATAAGTCAATTTATTCTTATTTCGAGATATTTATACAGTTTTTTTTGTTTGGATTGATTTAAAATGTTGATAAATGTTCATGAATTTAAATAACATTCTTATATAATAATTATATTAGTTTATCTTTTCGATATAAGCATTGTTAATTTTATTATCCAATAAAAAAGTAATTTAGTTGATGAATTTTCTAAAAAATCAAATGTTTATATTATATTTTCTCAAATTAATTTTATATTTTCCATTTATTCACACATCTATCTTTTACTTTTTCCTAGTTCAATAATTTTCTTTTAGATTTTTTTCGTTGGTTATTATTATATTATAAAAAAATAATTATTCGTAAAAAAAAAACTAGGGCAAAATTGGTGGGGTAAAATATTAATCGACTCAAATCATAGTTTCAAACGAAACTTTATTTCGCGTTGACGAGATGTGCTCGCATGAATTTATAAATCGTTCCTTTCTGGTATTTCTTTTCAAATTTTTTATGGGACAGGGGGGGAAAAATAAAATGGGGGGATAAAATTCTACGTGGCTAAACTAATCTCACTTGTGAACTCGTAATAATAATTCTCGAATATAAACTGTACCGGTTTACGACAGATTTCGTTTTCTTTTTTCATTTTTTATTTTTTACGTCTTTTTTCAAGCCATAATACAATTCACGTTTCTCGTTGTAGAAAAAGTAATGGCATTGTCGATGAATTAATCATAACCTCGGTAGAAAATAGTATCATTATAAAGTATAATATTCTCAACGTGTGTGTGTGTGTGTGTGTGTGCATGATAAATTAAAATAATTTAGATAATTTATCTAAATCTAATACACTTCTATTTTATTTGTAAACTCACGTTATCAATAATGAAAGATTGAATAATAATAACGTTACTTTTATATAAATGAATAATTGGAAAATTATCTACGTTATAATTTATTAATCGTCAAGCAAAATGTTGATTAATTGTCAATATTTGACAGATGGAAATTTCATTGATTTACACGGGAACAATTGACGTTTATTACTTCGATTAGAAACACGATAAGCTTTAGGAATTTACAATTAAATCGAGAGAAAGTAATAAATGGATTCGTTCAACAGTAAAAACCCTCCCATTCCCCCCTCTTCTTTCCCATATATTTCACTTTTCTATGTGAATATATTTGTACTTTAATTAACGAGATATATTATAGAATTAATGAAAGAAATAAGAGTATAGTCAAATATTTCTCATTTCAATTATGTTCGTTTAATTGAATTACTATTTCTTTTAATTGAAAATAAACTTAACGAAAAATGAATATCACAGTATTTTACTTAAAACCATAATCATCATCATCATCATCATCATCATCATTCGAATGGGACAAGGAAACATTTTATCAAGGTTGTGCAAGCTTTGTTAGTAGAAGGACTATGGTGTACGTTGTAGATTAGAAGTACGACAATTTACTTTCTCGAATTTCCTTCCCTCTACCTTTTTCATTCCCATCTCTTTTCCACCACCATCACCACTACTACCACCATAGAATCATACTACTACTACTATTACTTGTATCCTAGCCGTATCTTTAGCTACTTGATGTAGAGCCTTTTGAAAAAACTCAATTAAGGGACAAACGCGAAAGGTCGCCCCAAGGGTAGTAAAGAATAGTGAAAAATGTGAGCTAGGCGACGTACAAGGAAACATCTAACTAATGTTCCCAAAGCTCACCCCGGCTTTGTCTCCAAACGAATTTTGTCTACGGTGGTTCTCTGTATTTCAACTAAATTCACTTTATCAATATCTTTCAACCATCCCAACCATTAACCTTACTAATTTTACTGTTACGGAAGAAATGATTGGTATTAGAAATTTCTAATTAATTATTTCATCTATTTTCATTTTGTAATAAGAATTTTTATCAATTTATCATTTAAATATATTCAAATAATATTAATAGTAATATGTGTAATATTAATATTATAATTCATATATTATATATAATTATAATTTTGTTATAAGAATGGTATAAAATTTACCATTAAAAATTTAAATATAATAATATTATATTTAATTTTAAATAATTTAATTAATGATTATTCATAGATTTATATATATATAATTATTATTTTGTAATTAAAATAATTATGATTATAATAATATATATAACGCAGTTTTTTTAAATTATGAACAAGATTTTGGTTAAAAAAACTATATAAAATTTGTAGATATACCATATTACCATTTTTTGTTCTACCATTACTATAATACTATTACTACTACTATTACTAGATATACTTTTCCTTTATCAGAAACGAACATGAATGAATGGTAATATATACTGAAACGAGAAAAGCGATTCTGTTCTGGTTGGTTGATCATAAGAAAATACCGCAATAGTTTCGTGTAGTTTAAAAGCACAAACTCGAAGTCTTCGTCATTGTTGTCGTGAACGATTTGCTAAAAAGAAGAAAAAAGAGAACGAGGACGAAACGAACGATTCGATTCGTTTTCAACTTCTAACGGGATTCAAGTGGGAGGTAACTCTACCCTCTTACTGCATTATATTACGTCGAAGAATCAATAAGAAGGAGGGAATCGTTAAATAAATTCTGCTTGATCGAAATTCTCGTTTTATACGATAAAGAAAATTTTATGATTTCACTTCGAACATTTTCGAATCATCAATTTATTCATTTTTTTTCTTTTTATTATTAATATCTATCTTATAATTAATCCTTATGAGTAAGAATAAACTCATGCACATACACGTACAAAAATTACAAATTTATTTTTTTAAATTAAAATTAAAATTAAAATTAAAATATTAAAAAATAATAAAATAATAAAATAAATAAATAAAAAAAATAATAAATTAAATAAAAAAAATAATAAAAAATTATATTATAAATAAATTAAAATTATATTAAAAAAACGTGTATATTCGATTCACTTGATTAATTAGAATAATCGTGGAATAAATTGACAGAAAAAGTATTTATATAAATTATAATACACGAGACAATTGTTCTTAATTGATGCAATTCAAAGATTTAACAACCAAATATTTTTTCTCTAATATAAATAATTTCTTATCCTATGAAAAAAAAAAGAAAAAAAAATTATCAATCGTATGAATATTTTCGTCAAAACTTTGGATTTATATTGCGAAAAGATTTACGTGAATGAACATAATAATTTGAATCGATTATACAGCTAAAGAGATTATTAAATTTTTGTTTGAATTTAATACAAAGCTCGTGTATCGATGTTTTACATATTTTTTGTTCTCCTTTTTTTTTTTTTTATTTTTTACACGAGCCAACCGTACGCATCGTTGATCAGCAACGTAATTCATTTATTAATAGCTCGTAGAAGAGACCACCGATAATATCATCGGATCAGCTCGTCGTTGCGCTTGTTTTAAGATGAACAGTGAGTAACCTGTGCGAATTTATGCGAATAAAAAACGATATACATATGCGTTGGCACGTTTTTTTCTTTTTTACTACTAACTATGCCGCGTTAAATAATGAATGAAAAGGTTCTCCTTTCCTTTTTTTTCTTTTCTTTTTTTTCTTCTTCTTCTTTCATTTTATTTATTTTTTTTTTTGCCTAGACGAATAAAACACACTGCATTTCCACACTCGTTAGAAACATCACCGGAAATTCGCGAAACGATTAATAAGATTAATTATCGCTAATTTGCATATTTTCCCGACGATTGAAACTTTTGACAAAAAGAAAAAAAAAAAAAAGAAAAATGAAATATTACTCCTTATTATTATAATAGCACGATGTTCATTTAAATCAATGTCGTTGTAATAAATTTGCATAATATCGTAGAAAATGTAAACCGCGTGATCGTTGTTGCATTGAATTATAATTTACAAATACAACACCCTGATTCGTTTATCATATAATCGGAAATTACAATTGAAATCGATATTAGTAATTCGATTAATTCAACTATTGCAAATGCAATGTTAATTTTCCAATGCAGAAATGTCTCTCTCTGTTTACAGAATTACAACGTATTGCTGTATAATATTGTTTAATATATATATATATACATATTTGTAACAATTAGATTTTCTTCGTGAAAAAAATATCCTAAAGTATATCCAGTTATGATTTAATATTTATTTAATAGCAGATCAACAAATGAATTTTTCTTGAAAACATTCTTAAACATAGGTCATCGAAGCTTGTCAAATTTTCTTCCAAAAAATTAACGTTTAATTTAATACCAAGAAAACTATATGCCCTTATATTTCAAAATAAACAAATTGATCTTAACTTAAAATTCTGTTTAATACAAAATAATGTCGCAACACATTATTTAATATAATATCAAATTAATTATTTCAACATAAAAATTTCTTTATTTTATTATTAATATCATTTTTTAAAACCACGAGAATATTCTAATTAGTCCTTCCTCAAATTTTTTCTAAATTCTTTCAAAAAAAAAATGGGAAAAAAAAAAGAAGAAAATGTGAAAAAACCCTAGAATAGACGTATTTTAATTTCCTATCATTTCTATGGAGAACTGGGCTCGTCAAAGGATAAAACATCTCCTCTCTTTCCTCCTCTTTTTTTTTCTTTTTTTTTTTCTCTCTCTCTTTCAGAACGTTAACGTAAACTCGCTTGACGAGGGAGTGGGTCGAGGTTCGACGTAAAGATTTATGCATATCTCTATTCATGGCAAAATTCTCAGGCCGTGCCAGCTCTAAAAAGAGTCTAAAACGAGCCGCTTTGCTATCCCTTCTTCACCCTCTTTCCAGAAAAGGAACATCTTTCTCTCTCTCTCTTTCTCTCTTTCTCTTTCTCTTACATACTATCTTCACTAGCTCTATATCTATCACCTGACGATCCTACGAAAATCTCTTTCTTCTTCGTTTGGAATGTTTTATGCCATCGACTGTATGCCATTTTCCTCATTTTAAAACCAACACGAGGAGGAACCTGAGGTTAGCATCTCTTTTCGACACGCTAAGAACGCCCACCTTGTCCTCGAATATCATAAAAACGATAATGTTATGGCTACCAAGTCGGACTTCCTTCGTTATATTCTTCTTGTTGTGTAGGAAAGTGAAAGAGACGATAGATAGACACAAAATGAAAGGAAGAAAAAAAAGAGAGAGTGTGTGTGTGTGACAGAGAGAGGGAGAGAAAGAGATAGATAGATATTTTTTTTATTTAGTTTCTTAGCTATTTACACACATACACACACATATGCGAATATATATATATAAATAAAATATATTATAGAAAAAAATAAATATATTATATAAATATAATATAATAATATAAATATTAAATATAAATAAAATAAAAAAAAAATAATATCTAATATAATAATATAACCCTAATGAAATAAAGAGAAAATATAATAATCTAGTATAATATAATAATATATATAAAATATAATCATAATAATAATCTAATAATCTAATAATCTAATATAATAATCTATATATAATAATGAGATAATCAATACAAAATTGAGAAAACATGATCTCTTACAATCATCCTCACTTCAAACTCAATATACTCTTCCAACATTCTTTTAAACCGACAAAATTCTCACATCTCTTAACTTTGATCGCTAACGAGGTATACATTTTTACACCTATATAAAACATACTCCTTTGAACTACTCTTATTCTACGAAAATCAATCACAATATCTTCTGCTTGCCTAGTGATGAATGAGTGAGAGTGAGAAGGAACTTTTTATATCAAATCAGGCATCGAAGTAACACGTTTTTCTTCCAGTTCCAATGATCACACGTTTTTTTCTACCTTTTGACATTCGACTGCACAAATCAGTCCCCTTCTCCTGTATTTTCATTTACTCATATAAACCTCATATATAGAGGAATAGGAAGAGAAAGACACACACACACACACACATACACACACACTTTACATATATAATAGATACGTACGTGTGTACACGTGCGTTTTTGTCTTCTGCCAACTCCATTTCCTCTCTCTCTCGTCTCTTTCTCTCTCCTTCTCTCTTTTCTCTTTCATGTTCCGTAATCACAATTTTATTTCATTTTTGTTCGCGCTTTATGATACTGTACCAACGCCGTGCAGATGTTGGAAGAGATTACACGTTACAACGCGTCCCGCTTTTAAGGATTAAATCCTGAATATATACGTGTGTAGCATTTACGTTTGATATGAGTGTACCTATCTTCGTATGCATGTATCTATGCATGCATGTATCTATGTGTGCTGGGTGGGTGCGTACGTGCGTACGGTTCGTACGTGGTGCGTACGAAATTTCAATCAGTATCGAATATGTACGTACAACGCTTAGATATATATATAGGGGTGGAAGTTATAACGTACAGAATAGAATAATATGCACGTAAAAATAGACATAACTTCGACACTTCGTCGGTCATTTTTGATGCGATACGTTCCCAAAAGAAAAAAGAAAAAAAAAGATAAAAAAAAAAATCAACAAATACAGGAATAGAATAGAATAAGAAATTTTACTAACGGCCCCTCATCCCCCCCCTCACACTTCCCTCTCCCCCCCTCTCTTTGCCACCCCAATGGGTGTGCGATGGATAAAAAGAGGAGAAATCGATAAAAACTGTGGATAATTCAAAAGTTTTTTGTCAGTGTTGCATTCTTTTTCTTTTTTTTTGTTTCATTTTTTTATGACCTCCATTTTTTGCAGGTAGGGAATATTAACGATTGTTGTCTCCTACGGTTTTGATAATATTTTTGTTTTTTTTTGTTTGTTTTTTTTTTATAGATTGTATTATATAATATCATAATTATAAATTGACGGGAGGGGGAAAAATAAATTGAAACCGTTCGTCATTGATTATTATTATTATTATGTAATAGTAATTATTTTATTGAAAACATTACGAATTAGTACGGGTTATGAGTTATTGCGATTGCAATTATTAGAAAATTTAGGAGAGAGTTATATGTAAAGAAGGAATAAAAACCGTATTTTAAAATATTCACGAATAGTTTATCAAATTATTAGAAGTGGGATTCTTGAAATTTGTTTCTCGTTTTCTTAGAATCGAAATTGTTTGCACGTAAAAATGAAATTATCACAGAAATAAACAAATCCATGCGTTCTTGTAAATTATAATAAATTTTGTAAAGAACAAAAAAGGTTCGATTAAAAAAATTATTAATTCAATAGAGAAATATAATATTAATATTGAAATAAATGCTATCAAAAAAAAAAAAAAGTAAAAAAAAATTAGACCTGATGCTCAACAAATTATTGTGTGGCAAGAAATCTATTATATATTGCCTAATAAAACTATAATTACGAAAATACCACTTTTTACAACTGTCAACTATATGATAAACAATAATAATAATAAATAAGTATACAAAATTTGCTTCAGTTCGTGACAAACCGTTGAACGTAATACAACATCATTTCAAAGTTAGTACTTTATATTTTTATTCGATAAATTGTTAAAAAAAGAAACATAATATACTTTATTTTATTTTTTTTTGTGTACATTCAGCAGGAAAAGTAACAACGTGTGAATTTGTATTGATCAAACAGAAAAAAGTATCTCACACAGATGTGTGTTTCCATTTAGAATTTATTCGTAATAACTTTGATTTATTTTTCTTTTTTCTTTTTTTTTTGTCCTATTTATTTTCTACTTTTCAATTTTCCTTATTTTACAAGGAAAACTCCATAGCGAATACTGCTCGATTCGAAGATAAAGGTTCTTGAATTTCTTTATATTATTGTGTACCAGTATTCTCCTCCATCTTATTCCCAGCTCTTCCTTTTCGTCTGTCCTTGACAAACACAGAGAACAACCTCGGTGGAAGCACTTCCGTGGTATTCGAGAAAAACCTTCACGAAGGATCATTATCGTGGGAAGAATGAGGAGAAGTGGTGGTGATTTCTACGTACGTCGGAAATCGCTCGTTCCCACTCCTTTCTTCGTTTATCCTTCTTCCAAGCACGCCATCGAATTACAACACCCTTTTCCTCCCTTCTCCTTCTCTTCCTTCTCTCCACTTCTTCTTCTTCTTCTTCTTCTTCTTTCACAGACCCAAGGATCTCGAAAAATCTCGTTAATTTTTCTTTCCAAAGCCGACTCGACGTAGATTTATTCTACCAAAATTCTTAACACATTACAGTAGCTAATCATTTCTTTTTCTTATTCTTCCCAGCATTTTTTCTTTTTTTTTTTTTTTATAAGGATGGATGGCGTTAAATGTGAATTAAATTATTTGTTATTTTAAATATTTATGTTATTTATTGTATATTATATAATATTAGATTAATAATACTACTTATAATATTAGATTAATAAATCTAATTCTTAATTAATTAATTTATTTAATTTTTTAATGAATTTAATTCTTTATCAGAATCCAGAAATATTAGGCATTTTTAAACGTTAATTTTTAAACGTTTATGTTATTTATTGTATAATATATATTTAATAATCTAATATTTATGAAAAAATTATATTAACTTTATCTCAGCAATATTTTATTCATGGTAGGTTCTACATAGTATCATAATTTTTTTATGCAGAATTTAATTCTTTATCAGAATCCAGAAATATTGGCTTTTTAAACATTAATTCTTAAACGTTTATGTTATTTATTATAATATTTAATAATCTAATATTTATGAAAAAATTATATTAATTTTATCTCAGTAATATTTTATTCATGGTAGGTTCTACATAGTATCATAATTTTTTTATGCAGAATTTAATTCTTTATCAGAATACAGAAAAAAATATTAAGCATTCAATTTAAGAAAGAAAACCAATGACCTAGATATTTCATAAAAAAATTATTTTCGTCAAAAGTTTCGTTCACCATTACACACACACACATACACATCTACCCTCTAATATATTATAATTAAACTGTGCAGGACAAATTTTGCATACAATATATATTTTACGAGTTATTTAGAAACGTCCGTGACTCACCCTATCAGTTTTATTTTTATTTTCGGTAAATCGATTTTAGGGACACCCTGTATATATTCTATAATAACACAAATTACGAAAAATAAAGGGACAATAAAATGACTGATAAATGATATATATATATATATATTAAATTATTTAATAATAATTATTTAATTATATAAATAATACTAATTTATTATATTATAATAATTATATAATTATATATATAATATTAATTTATTTAATAATAAATGATAAATATATTAACTTAAATCTAAATAAAATAATTGTATGCACATGTTTGAATATTTCTCACAAATTTGTTGCATAATAGGATATCTTGAAAGTGCATAAAAATTGTGCAGTCTAATAATTATTGTCAGAACATTAAGATCTCTTGTCAGGTATGAGAAATGTCGTTCCCTTCGTCATTCGATTTTCATATTTATGCACACGATTGCCCTTTCGTATGACGGATCCGTTTCGTGCAGGATCGGAGCTATCGAGTCGTTTCCAGGTGAACGAGGATCGAAGCCCATTGAATTAGTGTGTGTGTGTGTGTGTATGTGTGTATGTGTATAAACGACAAGGGATCGATGCACGAAAATTCTCGATATATCGCTTTTTAAATTCGTTCAGGAAAACTTTTCTTTTAGGGATACCATAAAAGCAAAACGGATACGTGTTTTTGTTTTGTCGTAGCTTTTTTATTCAAAGTGAATAAATGGAATGTTGTAGCTATGCATCATCCTAATTTTATATATTTCAAGCTATAATAATGTTATTCAAATAAACATTAACGAGTTAGAATGTTAGATATACACCATAACGAAAATGATATTATTCATTGCATTATAAACCTTAATAAACGTTCTATTCGTATATGGGAAAATAATATATTCTAATTATAATATTAAATATTAATTTCTTTTGTGTTAATTTATATTATAATTTAATAACATTTTGTGCTGTTTTTCTTTTGGAGTAAAATTGTTAAATGTAATTTTCTATAATTGTCAATTTGTTTTTCGTGAATATGAAATGGTGTTTAATTGTTAGTAATAAAAAATAGAAAGTAATTTGGAAGATAAATATCTTTGTTTTTTTATTTAGAAAAATTTTGATTAAGAGAATTCGTTTTACGTGTAGCAAGAATAATTTTAAAAAATATTGGATAATTTGCAAGAAAAATACCGTTTTTCTTAATATTAAAAATGTACTATCGTTATTAACATTATCGTTGATTTCTCTATTATTTCTTCTAAATTAAAGAAGATAAATCAAATAATTTATATAAAAAAAAGAATTGTTTTTATATATACCAAAGATAATTTTATTTTATTTTATACTGTAATAGAGTAACTGAAAAATTTTAGTTAAAAAAATTCGGTTTAACGTAGATATAAAGATATGCATATCAAGAAATAATTTAAAAAATTAAATAATTTGTAAGAAAAATATGCTGTTTTTCATAATATTAAAAATGTACTATCGTTGTTAACATTGTCGTTGACTTCTCTATCATTTTCTTAATCACTAAAAATTTATTTTCTACAAATATAACTGCAACATTATAAATTAAATAAAATATCAAATAATTTATAAAAAAAAAAGAACTATTTTCCCAACACCAAAAAAGATTATTTTTATTTTATTTTATATTATAATTCTGAACACATTAGCATTAACTAAATTATCTCTTTCTCTATCGTTCTTTTTTTCTGTTTTTTTTTTTTTTTTAGTTCTCTCTCTCTCTCTCTCTTTCTTTCTTTCTCCTTTTCTCTCCCTCATTTTCAATACAGAATCTGTTTGTGACTTCCGGTTGATTTACTGCAACTTGCCGAGCCATTCGGCCACCCTCAAAGTCCAAAGTTCAGGCTGCTATTTGGAAGTGCGGTCGTTTCGACAATAAGCCGAGGCAGATACGACGACGTATATTTTCGAATACCCCGGAGAACGATCGAAAGCTACGTTCAAGCTTCCGGTTTACGTTCAAGGATAACGGACTTTTCCACTTGGGAATAGAAAAATAAAAAAAAAACCTAGACGGGAAAAGAGAGAAATAAATAAAGAAAGATGGAAAGAAAGAAAGAAAGAAAGAGAAACGTAAAGGAAGGAAGTCGCGGTTCCTTGTTGGCTATTCTCAACATCGACCACTCGTTTTCAAGAATCCTTTGAGAGACGTTAACCAATGCGAATCTCTTAAAAACTTTCGCATTATACTTTGTTATCTTTCTTCTTATTCTTATTTTTTTTTTTTATTTTTCTTTTTTTCATACTTTATCGTGTTATCATTATTTATTTCGCAGAATGAATTTCACGCATGAATTGTTGTTTATTTCGAAAAATATTTTATCAAACGGAATAAATATCAAAGAGATGTGTCTCGAATTTACGTGAAAAATAATACATTTATTTATACCGTACATTTTAATATTTTGTAATAAAATTATTTTTACTTGTAAAAGTATATATTTATCCAACGGGTGTATCCTAATTAATGTAAATTTAACTATTATTATACAATCGAAAAGATATTCAACGTAATATTTATATATATATTCGTATTATTTATTTGAATTATTTTAAATATTTCATTATGTGTGGAAACCGGATCGCATAAACTATTTTTCTTTTACAATTATAGTAATAATAATAATAATAATATGCAAATATTTATATTGAAAATTACTGTAGGATGTATTCTTCAAAATTTATTTAATAAAAGCAGACAATTTCCATTTAATTCTTTTATTATTATTAAATTGATTCATTACAAAAATGAGATTTCTATTCTTAGTTACACTTGCATTCGATATTCTTTAAATAACAAATATTGTATCTCAAATTATATATTTAAAACCATAACCATTTAAACCTCATAAACCATTTTTCTCTTACATTTATAAAAAATAATAATATACAAATATTTATATTGAAAATTACTGTAAGATGAATTTTTCAAAATTTATTTAATAAGATTAAACACTTTCCATTTAATTTTCTCATTATTATTAAATTGATTCATTAAAGAAATGAGATTTCTTTTTTTAGTTACACTTGCATTCGAATATCATAAACCATTTTTCTCTTACAATTATAAAAATAATAATATACAAATATTTATATTGAAAATTACTGTGGGATGAATTTTTTAAAATTTATTTAATAAGATTAAACACTTTCCATTTAATTTTCTCATTATTATTAAATTGATTCATTACAAAAATGAGGTTTCCATTCTTAGTTACACTTGCATTTATTATTCTTTAAATAACAAATGTTGTAGCATTTTACAGTTGTATCGAATAAAAAAGAAAATAAAAAAAAAGAAAAAAAAGACAAAGGTAGAGGAAGAGGATCAGGTCGAGGTCGTCGAGGAGATGAAAACCAAACAGTTAGGTTGGAATACAGTATAGGACAAAGTGTTACGTTGAAACAGAACTTTGCAATTCTGATCGTCGTCGTTTCCAGTTACGACTGCGGCTTAATTTCTCTAGATTAAGTTCTCAGGTGTATCGGCAAGTGCACCCACACCTTTGGAATACCTGAATTATACCGAACGTTCTCTAATACCTTAATAAGATTATATAGAAATTTAATAAGATTATATATAGAATGATAAGAACAAAAAAAAATGATAACGCGTAATGAGAAGTCTCGAACGAGTAACGAACAATTTAAAAATTATAAATAATTAAATAATATATCTCTGATAACAGA
The DNA here is from genome assembly GCF_010416935.1 of Polistes fuscatus. Taxonomy (NCBI): domain Eukaryota; kingdom Metazoa; phylum Arthropoda; class Insecta; order Hymenoptera; family Vespidae; genus Polistes; species Polistes fuscatus. The sequence goes on along the minus strand of NW_025113173.1, from coordinate 43,272 downwards.
AATTGAATCAATTTGACGAACAAATGTTTTAGTTAATTTAGAAAAATAATTTAGAAAGAAAGAATAATTTAATTAATTAGATAATTTTCATAACTATTTGTAGATTAACAATATAGAAAAATTGACCGTGTTATTGTTAATCTTATTATCATAAAAGAAATCATTTAAATGTGTTGAAATAAAACTTGTTAAATCATGCATTCAATTATTGTTAATCGGTATACGATAAATATTCAATATATTTAATAACAAAATGATGAATATTTACATTAAAAAACAGAAAGTAATACATTCTTGTTAAAAAATACTATTTGAGGAACAAATGTGTTAGTCAATTTAGAAAAAAAAATAACAGATTTGTAACAAGTTTATTATACATTATTCATTTTCACGTACATATAACGTATGTTATTTGTTTTATAATTTTCATATCTATTTGTAGATTAACAATATAGAACAATTCACCGTGATTGTTAATCTTATTATTATAAAAGAAATCATTTAAATGTATTTAAATAAATTTGTTAAATCGTGCATTTTCAATTATTGTTAATCGGTATACGATAAATATTTAATATATTTAAAATATTAATTAAAATATTTATTTAATTTATTTTTATTTATAATAATTTATATATAATTATTATTTATTTATATTATTTAATTTAAATATTATTTAAAATATTTAAAATATTAATATATTTAATTAAAAAATGATGATAATACATTCTTGTGGAAAAAAAATACTCTATTATCTTAATTATTATATTTATGATTACAACAACAAAAATATCAATAAAAATACGAAAATGTTTATAACGAATGACATTCGATGAATAATAAAATTTCAATCTTTTTATCAACCACACATTCCAAACATATAACAGAATAACAAACGATTAACTAATTAATAAAAAAAATCGTGGACATGAATTAATTTCTAATTCTAATTAATAATAAAATATCTCGCGAGAGAAGAAATTGTATATTTAGGTTCGTTGGCAATTAAATCGAATCCATATTTTTTTCAGTTCGTTAGGTTTCGTGAGCCATGAATAGGATGCAGTCGTGAATATCGAAGTAATTTTCGCGCTTGAACTGCATCCACCTCCTCCTCCCCCCCACGTTATATTACGTCAAGGATCGATGAACGATGACACAGAAATGACGCAACCGGGCCATCGGATATCAATATAACCGATATCAAATAAGATAATTATTCATTAAATCGTGATAACGCGTCATTTACGTTAAGGAATTACCCCTTGGGGCTAATATTTGCACATAATAATTTTAAGAGGAGAGTAAGTAAGAGAGAGAGAGAGGGAGACAGAGAGGAGGGGGGGAGGAAAGTAAAACGATATTCAAAGCGTCGTTTTCCATTCTCTCGTGATACAACGAGTACCTGTCGGCTCTTTCCTTCACACCGGAAGAAGAGTGGTTATTAAAACTTCGTTATAAATTTCAAAGTTATGGAAAGAGGAGAAGGAAGAAGTGGAGGGGAAGGAGGAGGAGGAAGAGGAGACGTAGAGCAAGCTAGCTGATAGAGTTTGAGGGAAGATAGAATGGAGAACAAACGTAACTGGTGCCCGTCAAAGGGAAATACTTCACTGCTAATTGTAAAGAGGAATTATTATCTTACCAGACGTAATTTCCTAGTCACGAATTTCAAATCTTTGCGGTCAAACTTTGAAGATATTTTCTACTGGTATAAATGAGAGAGAGAGAGAGAATGCTTCTTATTTAACGTTAATCTTATTTTTAAAAGTTTATCTATATTGACGTTTTTGAATATTTTTTATTCTAAATTGGTTAATAAATTATTAACTCGTATTTCGAAAATTTATTTGATTTTTTTTTTAATGGTTGATAAGAGACTGATTTGTTATATTTCAAATCAATAGATGTTTTAAAGTGATCGTTTAATTATTGTCAAATTTGATTTAATTATTATTGGATTGGTGCATATGTGAAATGTCGGATTTTTAAATTTAAAACTGTATTTTTTTTTTACGTGCAGCTTTTTTTTTGAAGCATTATTATCAAAGTTTATAATTGTGTAAAAAAAATTACACGAATATATCGGAGTTGGATTCTCGTATCTTTACGAAATTTAAAACAAAATGTTGAAATATTTAATACTTTTGAGAAAATCTTTTTTGTTGAAATTTGTGACTCCGGACAAGTACGACTATAAACGAAAAGTTATGCCAAAAAACAAAAGAATAGTAAAATCAGAGAGACAAACGTTGACATGTAAACGTTCACTGTCATCTTCTTCAACTGGATGATTTAAACGCGTGGGTACATCTTTTTCTGTGGTAAAATTATTAGAACGAAATTTGTAAAAAATGAATTTAACGAAAAGTATAACAAAAATGTTGACTTCAATTTTTCATTTGAAAAAATCACGTATTAAGTGTTATGTTATCAGCATTTAAAATGGTTTTGAGGTTTAAAGTACATTATATGTGTTTACAAATCTGTAAACAGATGACTAATGAAATTTTTATAAATAAATATTATTTATTTATAATTTATTTCTATATAAATATAATTTGTATTATATTTATACACATACATTTTATAATTATTGTCATTGATATAATAAATTGTTATAAATTAACGTTAAATACAGTATACAATTTTTAAAGTGAAACAAATTTTACATTTTTTATATTGCAAAATTATTGCTAAAAAATATATTGTTAAATAATAACGATTGTTAAGAAAATTAAATCAAATGATCTTTGTTAAAGGGAATATTAATGGAGACACGTAACGTTCTATATATATTTCAATATGAAGCTAATGACGATATTAGCAACACCTGCATAGGCAATTAATATATTATACAGGGTGTCCCATCTGAAAGGCACCAAAGTAAATATTTCTTTCGGTTACAATATTACAAAAACTATTTTCTACGTCATTTGTATGATTAATATCTACACCTGCAAAAACATATTGTTCGTACCAATGAAAAAACTCGTGTGCATATAAATTATCGCAGTCGCAAAATAAACAAAATCTATGATCGTGAATCATAAACTTTTTAAACAGTTTTTTTTTGTAACTTTAACCAGAACAAATATATTATACAGCTTTTTACAGTTACGTGAATCACCGGACATTTTTTCGTTTTAAAAATATTTAACGAATTAATCATTTTGTGATATTACACTCGAAAAACATTTTTTTCTTCCGTACAAATACGAGAAATCAATTAATCTAATAAAATTGTGAAATTCGATTAAAATAAGAAAAAAAAATGGCAATGAAATCTCGCGTCAAAAATTACTTGAAGGGGTGTAAGGGGGGAGGGTTAAGAAATTGTTTCGACAATAATTTTTTCCCCACATAAAATAAAAGAAATAACGTGTTGATATAGTTATTGAATTATTATACAAAATTATAATTTATTTTATAATTATTATATTATTTAATTATATTATAACAAAACAATTAATTTTAATTGTCTTTAACGAAACTTAATATAATTATAATATAATTATACTTAATATAAAATATAATATAATTATCTAAATAATAATAAAAAAAATCACGCATATAATATATTAACGGAATCAATTGAATAATTTTAAAAAAAGATTGATGTGTCATCGTATTCTTACATAAATCGTTTAACTTTTTCATCCCTTTTCTCGTTATCTTTTTTTTTTTTTACTTTTTTCACTCTTATTTTATGCTCCTTTTTTAATTGCTGGATTTTAATCCCATTTAACAGTTTCTTACAATTCGACGAAAAATAGAACGATAAAAATAATTCCCTTATCCTTCTTTTTTCCTTTTTTCTTTTCTTTTCTTTTCTTTTCCCCTCGATTCATTCATGGATTCTCGCGATTCGAAGGGTTAGGTGTACTACCACCACCAAGAAAAAAAAAAAGAAGAATAATTAGCTTCATTAGGGAAACTCGGTAAATGAAAAATATAAATGAAATATAAAATATATATTATACGTAGAATGCTTTCCAACATTTTTCTCCCCCACCCTCTCCCCTCCCCACCTTCCCCATCTTTTCGTGAACGTTTTCGTTTAAATGAAAGAAACAGGAATACGTAATAATATCATTTTCTTATCTTTTTTTTCTTTATCTTTTTTTTTTTTCATCATCTCTTACCTATCCTTATTTATTTCTCTCTGGTGTATATTTTTTTTCTTTTCTCCTTCTTCTTCTTCCTCTTTCGAAAGAAAAAAAAAAGGAAACGTTGAAAAGGTCACAAGCACGCGTTTGGCTAATTAGCCTGCTTTACGAGTAATTAGTCAAGAGTCGTCGTAATTGATTCCGGTGTTTTGGTGCATAAAAACTTAACGGGTCAGGAGGTTTTAGTGTAAATGAAAGAAAAAAAGAGAGAGGGAATGAGAGGGAATGAGATATATATATATGAACATTTTGGACAGTACACACACACACACACACACATATATATATATACACACATACACTGAAGTGAGACGAACGATGAAGGAAGACTTTCAGAAATAACGTGTTTCTCGAAAGTAGTTCGTGGAAAGTTTAAGCATACGCCACGTACTACTACTACCTCTTTCAATTCTAAATGAAAGGAGAAGAAGAAGAAGAAGACAGCTTTTCCAACTTGTTCAGCATTAGGGCCTTTGTAGGGAAAGGCATTTTCATCCCCTCCCCCCCACCCGCTGTTACGATTCTCCCGACACCAACCATCACCACCATCCTACTTTCTGTCCTTTGGAAAAATTCACTTTTTTGTTGTCCCCCCCTCCCCCCTTTTCTTAACTCTTCCTAGTCTTGTTTTTTTTTTCTTTTTCTTTTTAACTGGTCTTTTTCAATAATATTTTTCGATTACAATATTGAAAAGGTGTATTCAACTAATCATTTCTGTATTTTTTTAATTAACTTTTTACATTTTTTAAGTACTTATTGAACCGATTTATTTCAACCATTTGATGTATAATTTCTTTAGAAATAAAATTTGTTCATTACATTAATTTTCATCATGACGCTTATGAAAAAAGAAAATGAGAAACATTGAAGTTTGGTATAATAAGAATATATTTTGTTTTTTACATCTTACGATTACAGTTTAAAATAATTCGAAATTCTCATCGAAGAAGAGATGAGGGGGGGGGGAAACAAAAGAAAAAAAAGTTCGGAGAAATCGATTCGTACATCTCGATAAAAAATCGTTCTCGTATTAGAACTGTTCTCGAGGAGTCGTCGATCGAACGCGGGGAAAACCAATCGAACGATTCGGAATTGTCGATAATTCGAAGAAACGTCAGCGAAAAAAAATGCGGAAAGAATAGGGGCCCGAAGTCGGTTGTGTTGTTGAGAATATCGCGTGTTGCTGCACATCATTGCGAAATGGCGGAACGTTGGGTGGTTGGAGGAGGGGTGGGGGTTGGAAAATGAGAGAAAAAAAAACAGGAAAACGAGAGAAGAGAAGAAGGAGGAGCAGGGGGAGGGAGGGTGAATGAGTGGGTGGTTGGGTGGTGTTGGTGGTGGAAATAAATACACACACACAAGAGTTGTGGGTGCGTGTTTGTTGGTGCGATAGAGAGAGTAAAGTAGGAATGAGGAGGGGTGGGGTGGGGGATGGGGGTTGGTTGTAGAGTGAGAGAAAAAAAATAGGAAAGCGAGAGAAGAGAAGAAGGAGGAGTAGGGGGAGGTAGGATGAGTGGGTGGTTGGGTGGTGGTGGTGGTGGAAATAAATACACACACACACAAGAGTTGTGGGTGCGTGTTTGTTGGTGCAATAGAAAGAGAGAGAGTAAAGTACTGGATAAAGATGAAACGAAACGAGTAGGAGTATAAAGGGGTTAGGGGTGGGGGTGGTGGGAGTGGTTGAGAGAGAGAAAGCGAGGAATTGTCATTCGGTGGAATTGCAATTTCTCGCTGACGCGTGCTGTGTAACCCCCGGCACGATGAGTAAAGGCGGACTAATGATGCACACTAGACTTAATGCTCCGTTCCCGTTCTCATTTCCCACAAAGGTGCGAGGTGCCTGCGGAACGTCAGCTTGGAAGTGGTTCCGGAGGCAGTGCAACGTGGTCAGGAGGTGATTCTGCGCTGCCATTATGATCTCGAGAAGGCACCCCTTTACTCTGTCAAGTGGTACCGCGGTAGGTACGAGTTCTACCGATACTCACCGAACGAAGAACAGACCACCAAGATCTTTAATATCACTGGCATACACGTCGATGTAAGTTGTTTTCATTTTTTTAGTTTTTTCTACATATATTTATATAGACTAATGTAATTATTTGACGTATGTAACAATACGAGCTTGATTTATTTGAACACCAGATGTTCACTCGTATTGTCACTGTTGTTTGTGTTGTTACATGGTTTTAGAAGTGCTCTATTTAATCTTGAACTACTTTCTAACTTTGAGTGTCAAGTATGTTTTAAGAACGATATATACACATTCTGGTATTACATTCGTTCATATATAATAAGTACAAACATTGCAACTTTGAAATTTGTATAACACCAGCTATGCAAGTGTTCCAGTTTACTTGTCTCTCTCTATACTTTAATTAACACGGATAATAATAATACATTCATCTTTTTTGCATTTGTTTATAGATAGAATTAGAAAAATTGTCACTTTTGTTTATATATAAAACGTTTATACAAATATTTTATTTTAACTTGACTACTTTTAACAAATTTTTCTATACAGTGTTGGTTGTTCATATAACACGATACAAACGTTGTGAACTTTTGTTCATCTGACACCACATACAAGTGTCGTGTTTAATTGTTATAATATTATATATCAAGTATATTTTTAGAATAATAAATTAACCTTTATAGTAATGATTTATATAAAATAATGTAGAAATTGTGAATTTTCTTTGTGTAACACCGTATACACAAATCCCATTTAACTTGGCTTACTTTAATACTTCGAGTGCAAAATACATTTGGAGATTAATCCTTAATCGAAATATTTTTAACCAATCCACGTTTAGTTTACGATTTGTGTTCGCAAATTTTTCTGGATAATCGGAGGTGAATCAAAATTTTCCTGTAAAATCTGAAATATATTTATCTTATTTTAAGAAAATCTACTGTAAAATAATATTTAAAAAGAAAATGACTATTAATTCGAATATTTTTAATATTTTGATTATGATAATTAAAAAGAATTTTTTCTGAATTTTTTCTATATTTATTAAATTCTTATTATTTTTTTATTATTAATCAAGTTATTTATTATTATTAATTTTTTTATTATTAATCAATTTATTTATTAATCAAGTTTGGTGTTAGTGAAATGACTATGTTAGCTTGATTCCAATGACCTACATTATTTACTTTAATAATACTTTGTTTTTCTTTTATAAATTTCTATCCTGATAGGCTTATTTAAAAAGTTACAAAGTCATTTACGATAAAACTTTGGATGCATTCGACCTTCTGTCTTCTTCGTTGTATAATAATTTTCTTTGCATTTTACCTATTTATTATCGTCAAATCTAATTTCAGCTGACATCAACTTTCATCGAACTTTATTTGAACATTTTTGTATAGCTGTTAGGAAAACACATCTTACGTTAGATTTTTTAACAAAACGTATTCTTCTTAATAATCTTTTATCTGAACTATTAATTTTCGTTGTTTTCTTCCAATCAAACTCGTTTCTTCTTTTTTTTCTTTAATTGATATAATAAAATATTTGAAATTAGGTCATTAAATTCGATCAATCTATAAATACGTGTGTGATCAGGTGTCACCCTAACAGTTTTTTACTCATAACACTTTTTAAATTTCGTTTTATTGTTGCAAATCAGTTTTCATCGAGTGTAACAATACGCTCGAAAAATAATTCGTTTATGTTACGTTTCAAGAGTTTAATCACAAACTGAAATCCAATCAATCCAATTTTTTTTCTTTTTTTTCTTTTTTTTCTTTTTTTCTTTTTTTTTTATTATTTTTTTCATTTAAATCATACTTAATCCGATTTCAAAACTCTCAACTGATGGTTTTGAAATTTTTAGTATTTCAGTAATCTCTCGTTTAAAACGTAAATTATTTCGAATATCTATAAAAATGTTTTGATGTAATAATAAAAAAATAAATGGAACATACAGAGAGAATTTGAAGTCATATAATAGCTGTTTAAAATATTTAATACGAACAACTTTAGTCATTTCGATAAATGAAAAACAAAAAGAAAAGATCGAACATCGAAAAAAGAAATATGATCTGATAAATGAAAACTTACAATAATTAGTGAAAAAATTGAATCAGCAAGTTAATACACATTTTATTTTTTTTTCTTTCATTCTTTCATTTCTAAAATTATCGTGTAATAATAAAATTAAGTGAGACTTCTAAATAATTAATTTTTAAATTTTGTAACAACGGCTATAATCGTCAAATGTTGGATTGATTTGGTCACAAATGTTGATTGAAGATGTCATTTATATTTTTGTTAAAACATTAATATTGTTATTAAAAATAAATAGTTCCAATTAAAGCCTTTACAATAATCTATTACATGACCATAAATAAGAAAAATAGAGTCGAATATAGAATAGTAAAAAATCGTTATTAATTTGACACCAATCTTCTGGTCATAATTTTGCAATTACTGCAATTACAGAGAAAAAGAATATTTATAAGACGAAATAAATCTCTTTAGAGAAATCACGCTTAATTTATTTTGTCAGAAAAAAACTTGCGAATAGTATGCTTTACCATTTTTTGTATTATTTTTTCTTTCTTTATCAAGGAAATATTTTCCTTTAAATTGCTATTTCATCAAAAACACCATTTTCATTTTTCATGACAGCCAACCTATTCTCTAGGCCATTCCTGCGATTAATTTTCCGAGTGTTTCTAATTTCATATTTTTCCCATATTTTTTATAGAAATTGCCAAAAGAGGTGGTCTCGTGTCAGTAAGAATATTTATTCCAACAATTGTTTTAAACTGCGTGTATAAACTATACGAGACTTTTATTATCATAAAATGATACTAAAATCTCTTACAATATAATTCAAATTGTTAAACTCATTAATTTCGCAAATATCGAAATAATGTTTGCCATAAGACAAAGACGAGCTTCGTTATTTTGAAAAAACGTTACAATAAAAATTAAAATATTTTTGGTTTCTCGAGTTATCGATACGCAAGTAAAAAAAAAAATTCAAACGAGATATCTCATAACCCAACTTCAAAACTTGTAATCCTATACAGTAGATGATTTTCGTATAACATGGGTTTCTACAGCGTGAATTTCTATAACGCGTCAAAGTTATTTCGACTATCGTTCTCATATAACGCGAATAATACAATGAAATGTGAAAATAAATATTACATTTAAAAATGAAATTCACTGTAATCGATCAGTTGATCAAAAATTCAACAAAATTGATGATACGCATACTCGACTTGTAAGAGAAAATAAGCATTTAATTCAAAATTTTGATCGATAGTATAGATCTTCCAAAATAGACTAATAATTTGACTTATTTTCGAGTCACCCTATATGTTCGTATTCAAATGCGTGAGCAATTGCGATGAATCCTGAACGTGAACGTATGATATATATATAGCAGTAATAAAGTCGTTCTTCCATATTTCTTGATTTATGCTTCTCGGAAGCAATGTGAAATCGACAAAGAGAGTGCGAGAGAGAGAGTGAGAGAGATAACAAAAAGAGATAGATGGATAGAAAAGGAATAGAAGAAATATGGCCGTGCATTTATCGGGACCACGACGAATCGTTTACCACCTCGTGTACGGTGCTCGTTAACAGTACTTTTGACCTAATCGTCGATCTAATCGTCGTAAAACAATCCATTCGACCTTTCGAATCTTTTATCATCGTTTTGAAGCTTTCATCGAACAGTTTTATGTCTGTAAAATCCAAAAAAAAGTATCTTATTTCGTTCCCAAAACGCTTCTGTTTTACTTTTCGTGACGTCACACAGCTCGACATTATAAAATATCATTTTATTAAACATTATATTAATTGTTAGGTGTATTATTGGCAAGTTGTTTGTCATTAGATACCTTATCGATCTATTTTCAATTGATTTCTATTGTATTATTAATATTCTCGATTTTGTTAATTTACATTAACGTTATTTTATATATGTACAAATTTAATCGCGATATTATTGTATCTTTCATTATTATTACTAATTATATTTACTTTGATTTATATTACTTTCTGTTATATTATCATTTATTATTATATTATTTTCTATTACATTATTTTCCTATATTAATTTTGTTCGACCAAAAGCTTGACAAAGAGTACAAGTATATTTTATTTTGTTTTATTAAAATAGTATATTATAAAATCAATGGTCAGTGTTTTCTACATTAGTCACGTAAGCTACCTTCCTCCAGTTTTGGTTATCTCTATTTAATTGCATTTCTCGAAGTGTAAGAGAGTAAATTTTTACGATGCGCGCGCACAGCGACATAAAATTAACAGAATGAAGTTAGTCGAAAGTAACGATGCGCGCGCACAGCGATATAAAATTAACTGCACGAAGTTAGTCGCGTCATAAGCAGTTTGGTGCATTGTTCGCGTGTTTGATTGAGTTTCTGAACACCAAATAAAATTGAAATATGTGCAGAAGTCGCATTGAATCGACGACAAAATCAAAAAACAACATTTCATTTCGTTCCCAAAACATTTCTGCTTTATTTTTACACGATAATTTCAATATAATATTTCGAATTTCTCCTCCACCATTTCCTGTCAAACAGTTTTTCTTTTGCGAACGAGAACACATCATCTAAAGCGTATATACGGTGTTCGTTATTTCCAACGTTGAAGATCATCTTCCAACATGATCGCCTTTTTATTTATCCTTTTCAAAAGATATTCGTTTATGTTCGATCGCTTTGTAAGCATGGCATAGGATACGCTTTTTCCGTTTATATTTTTTTTTACCTCAATAAAGAAAAAGAAAAAGAATATTTAAATATAATACTCGAGAATTGAGTACTCTACTCTCTTCTCTCGTCTTTATTTTATATTTTGCAATTTTTTTGTAATAGAGAACATTGGGTGAAGGAAAAGATGATGCTGCTGTTTCACGTCGATATTCTTTTATCGAATAGAAACTAGATCAAACTTTATCTTGAAAACTGTTTTGTTATTCTTCGATTTCCATTTTGTGTTTTCCTCAGCTCCTTCTCTCTCTTTCTTTCTTTCTTTCTTTCTCTCTTTTGTTTGATTATAATAAAATAGAAATCGTACGCTCCTTTTATTTCCATTCCTTTTGTTTTATCTTTTCTTTCTTTGTTTTGTTTTTAGTAGAAGAAAAAAAAATAAAAAAAGAAGAATACAACTTCTCTTCTGACGTTCTTTAATCAAAAATTACAAAAACTAATGGACATTTTTTGTCCTTCTTTCTCTTATTTCGGTTAGAAACTTTCAAAACGATAATAGCGAGAGAAAGAATGGGAAGGGGCAGGTGGGGGTTGGGTTCTTTTTGAGACAACACTAACACCAAGTTACTTTTTTCTGTTTATTTCTCTCCCGTTACGTTCCTTTTCCAGATAAAATATGAAGAATTCGTTTGTCTTATTTTCGTTTCGTTCAAAGGAACCAACCACTACTATCATTCCCATCATTTTTCTTTTCCTTTTTTCGTAACTCCTCCTTCATTTTAGCATTTTAGTTTCTTACCTTCGTTCGTTATTTGAACTTTCTCTAATTACGCATACAATCCTTTGACTGTACCGATTAAATCTTTCCTCACTGACGCTTTCCTTCTTCGTTTTCTTTGATTGTATTTCCCCCTTTCTCTCTCTCTCTCTCTCTCTTTCTTTTTTTTTTTATTTTTACCTTCATCTTCGCCACTTAGGCTCATCGAGTCAATTTATCCGAGTGCTAGATAATTTCTGATAAAACGTTGATTTACTCAAGTGCGCTCATTGGAACTTTAGCGAACGTTTCAAACGAATATTGAAAATAAAAACCTTATCTCTCTTTCTAATAGCTCGTTCTCTCTCTCTCTCTCTCTCTTTCTCTCTCATTTCCTTCGACGATAAAGAAGATATCAAACCGATAAAATGCTAATGAAACAATTCGAACAGACCTTCGATTAAATTAGTCTTCCTTACAGTATCCTCGAATATGCTTTTCGTAACTACTTCAATGAATCTGTCTTATTCTCTCTCTCTCTCTCTCTTTCTTTCTTTCTTCTTTCTTTCTGTTTCTCTCTGTCTTTCTAGTTTCTTTTTTCTCTTTTATATTCATCCTTGATTACGTTCCTTGTTATTTGAATTAAAAATAAATATAAAAAAAAAAGAATTGTAGATTTAACATGAATTGTATTTTTATCTCATTAAACGACGATTTCATTTGAATTGTAATTAATTTAAATTTTAACTAAGTTCGAGAATATTAAAGAGAAAATTTTCAATGAAATATAAAACATTTGTTAGTCAATCGTGCCAATCAATTAATTTAGAAATGAACGATTTCTATATATATATATATATAATAGTATGAAAATATATTTTTATTTTAGGAAAGTATTGAGAATAGTATAGAAATTTTTTTATATCTAATCATGTGATATAATTATTTATATTATATTTATTTATATTATTACATTTATTTATTATGTACATTTACTGTGAATATATTTTATGTTTTAATAAATTTGTACGATCTTCTTTGATTAGTCGAAATATTTTGAATTTATTTATTGATTTATTTTCTTTTTTTTTTTTTAAATAATGTGTATAGAACAAATTTTATATTTAAAGATAAATATAAGCGAGCTACAGATTAAATTTATTTTTTATTCGATTATGATAACGAATCGATTTGATGAAGTATTACGTTTTATCATTGAAATGAAAAAAGAAAATATTTTTACGGAGTTGTTCCATTTGTTTAAAAAAAAGGGAAACATATATGCAAAAATAAATTTTTCGACAATTTAAATGATTGACATATCAAATTGAAGGTTTCAAAAATTTGCATGAATTTTAAAACGAAAATTATTTTAGAGTACATTAAAAAGGGCAGAAAAAACAGACCGAAAGGTATCAAAGGAAACCTAAAACTGACGAAATATTAAAATATAAATAAATGGTAATTAAATAAATCCAAAAATATTGATAAATCAAACGACACTTCAAAAACCTGTCGAATGTTAAAAATTAAAAAAATATACGAATAAAGGAACAAATTCAAGTTATTATTACCAACTGATATGAAAATTAGTGATACAACTTAACATTGAAATTATAAATGAAATTCCTGTATCCGTATGATGGTAATTTGATGGTGGTGGTGGTGGTGGTGGTGGCAAGTCAAGTACTACGTTCAGTACAAACCTGTCGAATATTAAAAATTAAACAAATATACGAATAAAAGAAACAGATTCAAGTTATTATTAACAACTGATATGGAAATTAGTGATACAACTTAACATTTAAATTATAAATGAAATTCCTGTATCTGTATGAAGTTGATGGTGGTGGTGGTGGCAAGTCAAGTACAAAGTTCAGTACAAACCTGTCGAAGATTAAAATTAAACAAATATACGAATAAAAGAAACAAATTCAAGTTATTATTAACAACTGATATAAAAATTAGTGAGTACAACTTAACATTGAAATTATAAATGAAATTCCTGTATCTGTATGAAGTTGATGGTGGTGGTACAACGTTCAGTACATTTTCAATGTGTGGTTTCAGGCTGGGAAGTCCAACAACAACGAGGTAACGCTACACAACGTCGACTTTGCCCTCTCGGGTACGTTCAGCTGCGAAGTTACTGCAGATGCGCCAACCTTCTCCACAAACTCTGCCACGAAGAATCTTACCGTAGTGTGTAAGTACACGCTTGACAGCATTACTGAGTATCATGAAACACATACCACCCCTCTCTTCCTCTCTCTCTCCCTCTCTCTTTCTCCCTCTTCCTCCCTTTTTTCTCTTCTCTTTTACTGTATCTCACTCACCCTTAGCTTCCTCTACGACTCAACTCAGAGACAACCCTGTTTACCACAACCCCACAATCTGGTTTCTCTCTCTTCTTTCTATTCTGTGTCTCTTCTCTCTTTCGCTACCTCTCTTTATCCTGCATTCGGTTTCCAAGTTTGCCTGGAGCAGTACTTGCACGTGCTTCATTCCATCGACGCATAACATCTCCTCCGAGTATCACGCTTCGTGTCTTCTCTCATTAGTCTTGGCGATATCATTTCAGGAATATAAGAATTGAAAGAAAGAAATAAGGATGAAGTTGAATTAGTTTTGTATAGGTTAAATAAATGTAACACTAATGAGATTACTTCTTTTTTGTTTTTGTTTTTGTTTTTTTTTTATTGGCATGTTCTTGAATCGTTTTATGAAAAATTATACTTCGAAAGGGTTATATACCTATCTTGTAAATGAAAAAAAAAAAAAAATTGGAATTGGTTTTGTTAAAAGAAATATATATCATTAGAGAAAGAAAATATGATTTAAAAAGCTGGTATATTTAATAAACATTTTATTCTGACGTATAAGAATTAACACTAGATTTACGGATAATTTGTTCATTATTTTTTAATGACTATAACATCGTTTGAATGAAGGGGATTGAGTAGAGAGGATGAATCAATATTTACGTATATTTCATTACGTTATTAAAAACCGACATATGTTTTTTTTAAAAATTAATATCTAAGTTTTATATATATAGTAATCAAATTTTTAATGAGTCAAATTGGCTCAGTCCGTAAATCTAGTGTTAAACGTTAATTTAATTACGCGTGTATGAACTTTCTTTCGTTATTGAGAAAATTATATAAGTTATTGAAAAATTATACTTCAAAAGGGTTATATACCTATCTTGTAAATGAAAAAAAAAACAAATTGGAATTGGTTGAATTAAAAGAAATATATATCATTAGATAAATAAATATAAGTTAAAAAGCTTGTAGTATTAATAAACATTTCATTTGTCGAATACAAATTTAAACGTTAATTTAATTACACGTGTACGAACTTTCTCTTCTCTCCTCTCGCTCGTTTTCGAAACCCCTTTTTGATTAGGGTCTTTTAAAAAATAGACGATAAATTTAGTAAGTATGAAACGTTTATCGGTTTCTTCCCACGCATTTTAGGCAAAGCTTTTAGATCAAAGCATATCGACGCGAAACAGGTTGTGCTGCTTTGCGGTTGATCCAAATACGAGTTACGATATGCACAAAGAAGAATACTACTTGCGTTGAAGGAAAGGAAAGGAATAGAGACGATAATCATTACCGTAATTTTCGATTCAAAACGATGAATATACTCGTGTAGATACCACGCGCAGTTTTACTAACTTTCAGTTTTCGATGGGTTGTGTAGTTTACCAATGGGGTAGAAGGGGGAGTTGTAGAGGGAAATGAAAGGGCACACCTAATGGACGTTTTTCGTGAACGTTTCGTGTTTTTCACCAATGTTTCGTTGAAGCTGTTTTCGGGGCTTTCGTTCCATGCTTTTGCTTTTAACACTACCCGAGGAAATTCAAACGGAAGCTTTTTCTGTTTGGCATGGAAAATCGTTACGTTTTTTTTTCTCTCCACCCACACACACCCCCACCCGCCCCCACCTATCCACCAAAGCGATATATCATTGTTGTTCGAATTTTTGTTTTATTTTTTTGTTTTGTTTGTTTGTTGTTCGTTTGTTAGAGGTGGGTGGAAGAGTCGTACAATTTGTGTATCAGTTACGTGCCAAATTTAAAAGTATTTAGAATGCAATATGAGTACGGTTAGTAAATTTGAGAAGTTATACTTTGAAACGTACGTTTTATTTTTATCTTTTTTTTTCTTTTCTTTTTCTTTTATGAAATTGTAAAATGTAGCAGAAGATATTTTGAAAAATGTTGAGTTGATGTTTGAGTTAGTGTAATTTGGTCGGAAATTAATATTTATTTTTCTTAGGTTTTCGGTAAAGGGAAACTATGGAACTTGTGGGATTTGTTTAGACAGTTGGTAGGGCTAGAATAGGACCTGTAGGAAACAAGCGTTTAATTGAAGACAAGGGTTCTATGGGATGGAGAATTCTAGATTTAACAGGTGTTACTAATTCTAAGATTATTATTATACTTATTACTATTATTATTAGTATCATATATTATTATTTTATTATCATATAAAATAAATCTATGTTAAATTATAATATAAGAAAATAATTTATGTTTATTGTGAGCATTTTTATTTTCCAAATATATTTCATACTTTATTTATATTTCATACTTTTCAAATATAATAGTTAAAAAAGCATTTATATGGACATTACATTTTCCATTACGATTCTAACAATACAATAATAAATAATAATAAATAATAATAATAATAATAAATAATTGTGATAATAGTATGCTGATTATAATAAAAATAAAACAGAAAGAATAACACGAAATAGAATGTATAAGTATAGTTTTAAAAAACATTTAAAATTAATATATTAAAAAAACATTTAAAATTAATATAATTAAAAAATATTATTAAACAAAAAAATTAGATTTAAAAGCTGAAATATCAATTAAAATATCTCCATCGAATAAAATGTTTTAAGTGTTCGAAAAAAAGTCACTTAAGATCATCTTTTACAGATTTATCTTTACACTTACATTAGTTAATATATATAACACACCAACATACATATATATATATAAGTATAAGTCCTTTATAAAGCGCACGTGTCTACTTTAACTCGGTCACAAGTACCTGAAGCGGGAAAAAAGACTCTTAAGGCAGTAAAACATTCGTTCACCAGAGTCACACAGATCTCTCATGAGAATTCGTTAAGTGATCGCGTGACTAACGATACCTGACTACTTTCTAGAATTCTACTTGAAAAACTAACCGAATGAAGTCGTCTCTTGTCATGGTGTATTTTTAAATAGAGGATGAGTTCACAAAATTCTATTTTAGGAGGATATTTCATGTCACGGGTGATGGGTGTCAGTGGCATCAAATTGTGTATGAAAATTTTGTGCGAATTTTGAACATATATTTTCTTTATAATATATAGTAAATAAATATATATAAATAGTAAATAAATAGTAAATAATAATAATAGTAAATAATAGTAAATAAATATATATATATAGTAAAAAATTTATATATAGTAAAACAAGTTTTTTTTTTTTAGTTTCTTTCTTTTTTGTATTTTGTATTTAGCCTATTTCGAATGATTGAAAATTGTTTCGTGATAGACGTTTAGTTTCTTATTAATAATATGATTTTAAATTTATCGGTTTTACTCCATTTTTTTCCGTCATTTAATCGACTTTTTCATCGATTGGTCGAACTATAACAAGGTTATCTTGAACATCGAAATTTTCAGATTGAAAACGCTCGTACCAGTTTTCTACTACGCATACTAATATACACCGCGTTGCGAATCTAATTTTTTTTTTTTAGCAAATACTCGTATTCTTTTATTTTATTATTTATTTATTCATGCTGGTTTTCTACTTGATGGTTCAAATTTTATCTGTATTATTGTTATAATTGTACATAATACATCATAATGATATCAACTATCACATTTAAGTTATTTTTTAATCAGAAAAATATCATTTGATGTAAAAATATGTTTTAACGTATACTGAAAATATTAAACGGTAGCAAGAGACATGTTTTCAAATATTAATAGGCATTTCGAATAACCTAATATTTCCTATTTTATATAAATATTTGTTTAAGTAATTATAAAATAATTTGTAGATTGATGTTTAAAATATTTATCAGTATTTATCTTATATATTTAGTGTGTCCCAAAAATGTATATTCAGAAACAAAAAAAAAAACGTTAACGAGATATGATTTAAATCTCTTAATTACACATACTTCAAAATTATGTCAAGTATAGTGTACAGCTATTTAAATAGATGCAACTATATTTACTCATAATTTGATAATAAATCAATCAATCGAGTTGAGAATCGTGGTAGTTCAAATAGACTGACAAAATGTAATATAGTTTGTGAGTAGGTCAAATTAACTTGATAAAAAAAAAGAGAAGAAAAATCTATGATTTAAATTTTTTAATTACACATACTTCAAAATTATGTCGAGTGTAGTGTACAGCTATTTATTAATAGATGCAACTGTATTTACTCATAATTTGATAATAAATCAATCAATCGAATTGTGTATCGTGGTAGGTCAAATTCACTTGAGACAGAAAAAGAAAAAGAAAAATCTATGATTTAAATTTTTTAATTACACATACTTCAAAATTATGTTGAGTACAGTGTACAACTATTTATTAACAAGTGCAACTATATTTACTCATAATTTGATAATAAATCAATCAATCGTGTTGTGAATCGTGGTAGTTCAAATAGACTGACAAATGTAATATAGTTTGTGAATAGGTCAAATTCATGACAGAAAAAAGAAAAAGGAAAAAAGAGAAAGAAAAAAGAGAAAAAGAGAAAGAAAAATCTATCATAAGACATACCTCTCTCTCTCTCTTTCTATTTTGCGATATTAAAAACTATAAAGAACATTTGACGAGAAAAGATGTAGAGTCCTACTTGGTCGTGGTTACTTTCGTCACATCCGGTATATATCTACCTAGGATATATAGATGTAATGCTAGTGCGGTTTCTCCACCCCCAACTTGGGGGAATAACCGCGAGGTAGCAATTTTCCAATATATCCGTCGAGTTCTCTTCAAAGGTTCTCATGCAGTCTCTCTCTCTCTCTCTCTGTCTCCTTCTCTTCTCTCTCTCTTAACTCTATCTATCCTTTCTCATATGTTTCTCGTCGAAAACGACAGACAACTCCTTCGCTTCTCACCCACCCCCCTCCCTCGTCTTTTGAAGATTCGCACGGATGTTGCCGTCGTCTTTTCGAAGTCACCTGCGAGAAATCGAAATCCAGTTTTGCCCTCGATCCAATACGAGAAAAAGAAAAAAAAAAAAAAAGAAAAAAAAAAAAAAAACAAGAAAGAAAGAAGGAAGGAAGGAAGGAAGATAGAAAAAGAATAAAGTGAAGTAGATAGTAGAGTGGTGGTGTGTTAGTGGCAGGGTTTGGGGTGGGGTTAGTTGAGATGGGGTGGGGGTGGTGTTTGAGAGAGTGAGAGAGAGGAGGAGAGAGTGGAGGGGATGAGTTTGCACGTGCACCTACATATGAATTCGTTGCTCGAAGCTTCGAGCGTATAAGCGAAGCGTGGGTGGGGTGGGGTGTGGTGGGTGAGTGAGCTTGCGGAGAGAATAAGATAGGATAGGAATAGAAGAGGAGGAGGAGGGGGAGGAGGGAATGCCCGAACGCTATAAAATGAATCCTTTCGATAAAACTCGTTCTTCCATTTTTCTTTTGATCAGTGACTTTGCAGACAATCGCCGGGAAAACGAGCGCGAGAAAAACCTACGCGTATATTTCTCGATCTCCTTCTATTTCTCTTCCCCCCTCTCCCTCTTTTTTTAAGTCTCCTCTTCTCTTCTCTTTCTCTTTCTCTTTCTCTTCACTTTTCTTTTCGCGAATTCGCGATTCCGCACCAGCTACACGTGTGGGTGCATTCTGTGCACTGCATTGTGTGTGCATTCTGTGCACCGCAATGTGTGCACTGTGCACTCGATTTCAACACGCTACGAGAGAGAGAGAGAGAGAGAAACTCCTTTCCCCAAGAATGAACTTTACGATCGGATAGATTTTTCTTCCTTTTTTTTTCCTACTCTTTCCTTCTATTTCTTTCTTTCTTTTCCTCCTTTCTTTGTTCTTTGTTTCTTTCCTTCTTTACGCTTAGTCCAGCCACTACTACTCGACTACTACTCGACTACTACTCGACTACTATCGAAACCCCAACGTCGCCATCGCGTTTTACGAGTTTCAACCGAACGTTCCATCGTATAATACCCATAGTCAGACCTATCGACGAAACTTTGGAAAATTCTACTATTATGACAGTTCTAGGTGTTGTGTGTCTCAACTTCAACCAACCAATCCCTTCTTCCCAGCATCATACCCCTACCCCTGCTCGACTAATGTTTTCTACCCTTTCTTCTTCTTATTTACTTTTATGTTTGTTCACGTTATGTGTTTTGTAATATAAAGCTTTGTATAACTCGAGAAATTTTCTTCTTCTGTACCACAACTGTTTGGTATTTCTACGAAATATTGTTTCCTATTTCTTTTTTTGATATCTGCATTGTGAAATATAATATTCGTTATTTTATAACTTTTACGAAAAGAGAGAGAGAGAGAGGGAGAGTTAATCGTACGAGACAAATATTTTCCATTACGAATTGAAAATCAAAGCAGCGTAGTTTGTTTTTTTTATTTTTTATTTTTTAATGTTATTTATATAGAAGGTTTAATTTGTTTGTAATTTTAATAATTTAATTCGTAGCATTTTGATTTGAACTCCAATGAAATTTTATATTTTGTGATCCTTTTTTTTTTTCTTTCTTCGTACGAGTGAAAATGAGAAGGGGAAAGGAAAATCGTGAATTTGATCGCACAATACAGGTGCATACGAATCAATCATACAAAATTTCATTTGGATTGGAGTAAAATGGTAGAGGACGGGGGAGGGGGAGGGGGAGAGTAGGAGTAACTGAAATTAACGAGTATCCCCGAATACCAGGGGGTCGAGTTTAAATCATGAAAGTTTGTGTCAGCGTCATAAACATTTTCGAGCAGCCAATATTTCGAGACCCCGATTTCAGATTAAGAACATCATTTTTCCCGTCCCGATCTTGTATTTAAACTTTTAAGAGTTGTGTGATTCGATAGTTTTAAACAAATGTGAAAAATCTTTTATTCGAGGAATTCCGAATCACAAATTGGCTCCTGAAAATAGTTGAATATGTTAACGAGTCGACAAACTTTTAGTACCACGATTCGATTCGAAATAAACTTGTTCAATTCCAAAGAGTAGTCAAAATTAAAGCATTTATATTCAATTTTAAACATAAAAATCAAATAAAACGGAATTTATATTACCCTAATTGAATTTAATTTAATTTAAATTAATTGAATTTTTCGACAGGACTACTCAAACGTACTGCATTTTTCAAATCGAATAACCTAATTTTGTTTTCCCTTGAACTGCATTTCGATAATAAAAAAAAGTAAAAATATAACGTAAATACTGAGACTTTGATTTTCCATTTCTGATACGATGCTAGAAAAAAAAAAAAAACTATTTAACCGAGGAAAACACGAAAGAAGGTTCGATATCACGTAGGAAATGTCTATTACTAGAATATCAAATAATTTTGAGGTTTTATATGCAAGGTTGGGTTTTTCTAACGAGAAATTTCTTTGCATAAAACTAAATGACTTTTTCGATTAGCCAATAATTTGCGAGTGAATGTTTTGTGTAAATTGAAAAAAACTGGTGTTGTGTACTTATGTACGCACGTAAAAAGTTATACTTCTTTGCCGTACCAAAACGAATATACCTCAATAACCTCAAAAATAACTTCAAAAAAAAACTTCAAAGAAAAAAATAACTTAAAAAAAAATAATTTTATATATATATATAAGAAAGAATAAAAAAAAGAAAAAGAAAAATCAAAATAAGATATCAGTCCACACTAAATATAAGAGAGATATATCGAATTACTTCACGCGTCAACAGCTATGGCGCGGTTACAGCATAGTTCTTGCTCGATCATTTAAGTAAAGCAGCGCTGAGTACGATTTAGTTTGGATGGGTGACCCGCTTGAGAAAAAAGGGGAAGAAGAAGAAGAAAAGACAACTTCATGCTGTATACTTGAAATCGCTTTGCCACGCGTCGTAAATACCGACAAACTTCATGGTGTCGTTTTTCCAGACGCTCGGAACAAAATCACTCCCCATTACATTTTCCCTAACGCGCCAAAAGAAGTGTAACTTCAAAAAAATTGTAAATTTTATTATAAAGTATAAAATTACATGTTTATTATTTAAGGATCGATATTAAATTCTGCGAATCCGTTTAACGACGACAATTTACGGAAGAGTAAAGCTAAATGATTAGGGTGCATTGTGACAGTACCATCCAGTGTTATAGAATACACTTTCAGCATTGTTTTCTTCGTGATAGCTCGTGCTTTATGTTCGAGACAGTGGCAAATCGTGGGCAAAAGTTTACTTCTGTTTCTATCTATAGACAGATTTCAAGGGGTGGAAAATGAATACGTTTCATGGGTTTTCGTAGAACTAGCTACTGTACACACAATTGCAATCTAGAAAATTTCTAATAATTTTTGTGACTTAACACTTTGTCGAATCAAATATATTATTATGTGGTTTCATTGTTTCACATGTAAAAATTAATTAGAAAATATCGAACATTTTTAAGTAATTTTATTTAATTTCAATTGTATTAGATTAAATATATTCGCATAGTTAAAAATATATAACAGAATTAATATGTATGTATTATTATACGTAATGGTTAACTTCCTAGTTTAGAAGAAATTTTTGCATGAAGTACTTTAATTAAGAAACTCAGAAACAGATGTCCGAGTGTAAAACTTTTTCTTTGATCTATTTTATATTTTCATTTTACGTAATCTTGAGAATTTAATAAAACAAAATAGTATTACAACTTGCGAACTAGATGATTTAAGTTTGTTAATCTTAATATTTTAATTTTAATTATTTAATATTATAAATCAAAATATTCATTAAAATGACACACATTTTATATAATTTTTATCGTGGAATAAATACTCTACTAATAACATCTCGCATTGTTTGTTAAACTACTTTTTTTTAAACTTTTTTTTAAATTTAAAAAAAAAAACAGAAAATCGTTTATTCGAAATTCTTAGTTAGTCGAGAAAGACGGGTTTCTGACACATCAACTCGACAAGATGACAGAAAGATTATAGTGAATTTAAAAAAAAAATTAATAATGTCGACGTCTTTTTTTCTAAAGTGTGTTCGTAGAGAAGAAGAAAAAAAAAAAAAAAAAAATGGAAAAAAAAAGAAAGGAATGTAAAAACTTATTCTCGTTAGTGGGAAAGATATACAAGAGGAAAAGTCGAGTGAATTTTCTTTTACATAATTCCGAACGTGCGACAAGAAGTTGGGGGACACTTTCGAGAATGTAATCAGACTTTTGAATAAAAAACGTATCATATATATATACATACAGAATAACGCAAAGTAGATAATACAATGAAAATGATAAATATTCATGAATTTCGCATAAAAAGGAGAAAAAAAAAACAAAAAAACCAATGAAGTTTCATGATTATTTTCATCCAATGCGAATAATACATTTACGTTTTCATATAATAAACGTTGATAATTGTAATAGAATTGAATGCATAAAAATTAGTCATTAGAGCGAGTGAACAAAAAGTCATAGTCGTTCGATATGTTGCATAAGCAAACTAGGATATTTCAATTAAAATAGAATTGATCGAAGAGATGCTGCGGATTGACTGGTTACGGATCGCACAATAAATCATTGGAAATAACCCTGGAAA
>NW_025113173.1:0-19681 GCF_010416935.1 Polistes fuscatus | reverse complement strand
ATTTTTCTTTTTTATTTTTCTAGACATTTATTATCTCGAAATTCTTAATGCTTCTGTCTGTTTGTCTGTCTTTTTTTTATTAATTCTTATTAATAAAATAATAATTAAAAATAAAAATAATAATTTTTATTTTTTTTATCAATCAGATTATGATTAAATTTTATTTTACATTTTTTATATTATTTCTTTCTTTTATTTATTTTTTTCTGAAAGGGTGATAGATCAATCGTTTAATAATAATATTAAAAATAATATCAAATGTATAACAATTTCAGTGGATATAAGAATTATTCTAACGACTTGCAATAAATTATAATTCATGTTATAATATTAAATGTAGAAAATAATTTCAATTTCATGATAGTATAATATAATATTATAATAAAAATAATATAATATTATAATGTGCATTAATATACCACATATGTTTTTGAACGTAAATATGCAGAAAATGCATTAGAAAAAAGATGTATTTTGAACATCTCTTGATCATGAAATGTACTTGTACCTTGGTCTCATTACTTTATCTGTTGTTTTATAAAAATATGCATTTACATAAACATTCAAAATCTAATTATAAATATTCTAAATATTTAATAAACGATAATTCGTATATTTCTTTATTTTTACCATTACATAAATATACATCCACACGTTATAATAATAATAATAATAATAATAATAATATATTTATAATAAATAAATTAAATATCGATTTTTTTTCTTTTTTGGATAATCCGTTGATTGAAAAACGTTTAAGTTTAATGTTGAAAATTTCGAATAAGACGTAACTATTAAAAATACTTTATCGATGCGTATTTTTCCCCTTTAAAAGCATCTGCGAAACGTCTGTAACGGTATCATCTCTCGTAACACATAGGTATGTAAAAAAGAATGTATCTAAAACGTGTGCGTTGATGGTAGAGAAGGAGGAAAAGAAGGAGGAGGCGGAGGAGGAGGAGGAGGAGGATGTGGGAAGGGGAGGGGCGGGGGAGGGGGGGAAGGAGGCTATCTGGATTTTGGTTTATCGACGCATATTTCGTTGCAGGCGTGTACGCTCGTTAAAAACGCGTGTAAACGGAGTATATGCAGTAGTAGGCAGCAGCAGGGTTTATAAATAGTTTTGAACCAATTTTCCGAAGCAAACACA
Source organism: Polistes fuscatus (assembly GCF_010416935.1). NCBI lineage: Eukaryota > Metazoa > Arthropoda > Insecta > Hymenoptera > Vespidae > Polistes > Polistes fuscatus. The sequence goes on along the minus strand of NW_025113173.1, from coordinate 18,531 downwards.
GTCTTATACGATGAAACTTTATTTAAAAGACTTTTTGCCCCGTCATCGATCATTCTCTTCTATAACACAAATTTAAAAAAAAAAAAAAAGGAAGAAAAGTCTTCAAAACTGTCAGTTTTTCAAAACTGAATTAAAAAAAAAATTAAGTATAGCATTACGATTTAATTGATAAATTTTTTTTGTTCGTTTGTTCAAAAAAAACATTTTTGTTCGTTCGTTTGTTCATTCGCTTACTTTTTTTTTCCTGTTTCTTTCAATAATAATAATAATAATAATAAATGTAAGTGTAATGCGTACACACGAATGACGAAATCAAGAACGTTGATCTAACGATTAAGTACATTTTTTTTTATTCTTAGGTTTTTTGTTTCCTTTTTTTTTTTTTAAATCACGAAAAAAATCTTTCGAGATAAGACCAAACACGTGATTCAGATAGATATAAAATGATACGAGAGAAACGAATCGTTATATTTCGGATTACCGAGATATGATTGATATTGTTGTAAAGATTATTAAATATGAGAATTTATATATAGGATAATTTTGTGTTAGTGAACAAAAAATTAATTTTATTAATTTAAATTAATAAAATTAATTAAATAAAATTAAAATAAATTTCAACATTAAACATTAACATTAAACATTAACATTAAAATAAAATTCTAAAACGACGCATATATATAAATTAAAAAAAAAATAAATGTTACGCGAAGAAGAAGAAGGGGGAGGAGTTGAAAAAGTAAATGGAAATAAAGAGAGAGAGAGAGAGAGAGAAGGCCTAAATAATTCCGAAAGTTTGTGCGTGTTTAAAAAAAATCGAGTACAACGTTTGCGTATGTAGCACGCAGTTTCGTACTTAAATAAAAGAAAAGAAAAGAAAAGAAAAGAAAAGAAAAGAAAAGAAAATAAAAAGCGAGAGATACAGTCGGTGTATACATTTTTCCCTGATGTAAAGAGAAAGAAAAAGGGGGGGAAGGGGGAAACAGGCGCAGTACATTTTTCACGAAAAAAAAAAAAAAAAAAAAAAAGGAGAGAGAAAGAGATAAATTTTAAAAAGAAAGAAAAACGAAAAATAATAGGAAGAAGTTTGAAATTAATTTTCTTCGCAAGGAAATATTACGTACGGGCCCGATCCTTTATCGCAACGTTTTATCGGTTGCAAAGTAATGAACTAAACGTTTAGCAACACACCTATCCTTTAAGAGCAATTAATTCTACAACTTTTTATAATAGTATCGAAACAATTTATCAGAACGATCATTTACAAGATTTTATTACAGTTTATTACTGTAACGATTCAGATGATACAAATATATCACTCTATTCGTATTTTCTTATCTCTACATTCTTATATATATATACCTGTTTAGTTTCATATGGTAAAAATATCTCGTATGGTATAAAATATATATTTCATGAGAGTATAAGAAATATTTTATGGTTTAATTAGAGAAAAAGATATTAGAACAAAAATATACTCGAGTGGGGTTGAAAAGTTTCGAGCCTCCTATAAGGATGGTTATATATATATATATATAATACTGTATTTATATTTCTTATCTCTGCATTCTCAACTATATACCAGTTCGTTTAAGATGGTAAAAGAAATTAATGTCTTACGGTTTAATTCAAGAAAAAGATATTCAAAGAAAATACATATTTGGAGTGGGTTGAAAAGTTTTGAGCTCAATACGAGGTAGATTACTGTATACGTTTTTCTTAGCTGCATTCTTATATACTAGTTCGTTTTATATGGTAAAAGAGAAATTGTTTTACGGTTTAAGTCAAGAAAAAGATATTTAACAAAAATATATTATATTATACATGAAGTGAGTTGAAAAGTTTCGAGTCTAGCGACAGATGGGTTATATACACATATACGCATATACACATGTATAATACTTTAATATAATTTTTCTTATCGTTATTCTTATATACCAGTTCGTTTCATATGTGGTTTGAAAGTGGGTTGAAAAGTTTTGAGCCTAGTATAATACAAGAGTTAGGTTGAAAAGTTTTGAACCTAGTATAGTACAAGAGATGAGTTGAAAAGTTTTGAGCCTAGTACAAGAGGTGAGTTTGAAAAGTTTTGAGCCTAGTACAAGAGGCGAGTTTGAAAAGTTTTGAGCCTAGTACAAGAGGCGAGTTGAAAAGTTTTGAGCCTTATTAAGAAAAACAAAAACAAAAATAAAATAAAAAGACAATAAAAAGACAATTGGTGATAGGTGGCAGTGGTTAAGTAGGTGAGGTAAGGTGAGGTAAGGTAAGGTGTGGTGAGTTGAGGTGAGAAGAGGTGAGGTGAAGTGAGGTGAGGTGAGGGATAAGCAAAAGCCCGTTGGTCGTCTAAGGATTTGGCATGCCGAGTACATGGGGGCCAAGGTTCTATTTCGAGCACGGTCAGCGTGCCAGGCAAAGCGCAATGCACTCACTATAAATTGCATTCTTACGATGGCAAGAGGCCACGCCATGCCACGCCATGCCACGCCATGCCACGCGACGGGAACCAAACGGTGAAATTCGACGTACGAGAGAAGAAACGAGGATAAGAATCGTATTATTTTTTTTTTCTTCTTTTTTTCTTTTTTTCTTGTTTTTCTCCTTTTTTAATTTCTCGTTCGCATGCGTGCGCTCTTGCGATAATACCGCGTTATAGTACGTATCGTTATGTTCACGGTATATATTCTCTTGGGAAAAAGAGAAACGCCCTCATTGTTCCACATTTTTCTAAGTATTTAACTTTACTATCTCGCATTGTTACTAACGTTATTCGTAATTAGTATTGTACTTTTTTTTTCTCTCTCTTTCTTTCTTTCTTTCTTTCTTTCTATTTTTTTTTCTTTTTTTATGTTTTTTAATTAACGAATTATATTTTTCTATTTATGCTACGTTTAACACAACTATCTCTCTCGTCACGGGGATTACATTTATTTATTTATTTTATTTTTATTTTTATTTATTTTATATTTCTCAACAAGATAGATGGAAATAAATTTATTTAATTTACCTTCCGGCAGTATACGTGGGTCTTTCACTGCCAGCCCTTTTTTTCGACCTTTTAATGTACTCACAAAATTTGTTTAAAATTCATGCAAATTTTCGAAACCTTCAACTTGATATATCGATAATTTAATTGTCGAAATATTTATTTTTATATATATATATTTTTTTGTAACAAATTGAACAACTCCGTAAAAAAGTAATTTTGGCTCGGACACGAAATATCCATGTTAACCGAACGAAAGGTTAATAATTATAAATTATTAATTTATTATTATTATCGTAAAGAATTGTTCTCAATATTACTGTATATTTATAAAATAAAAAAGAACATCTATCGAGAAAAAATGAACAATTTACACTATACTAAATTCTAAATACTATAGTTCTGTTTAGATATGCGTGTATGTTTAGAATGAGGAAAAATAATTTTCGATGTATATCGAGAGAGATCACGCGAGGTCAAACCGTTGCGTTTTATTCCTCCTCCTCCTCCTCCCTCATCCTCCTCCTCCCCTTGTTTCTTCTTTCGCAGCGGAATATTTCGTGTCTTTCATTTTTTACTTTTTCCCGTACGAGGTCATCTCGCGACGATAAACTCGCGTAAGATTTTTCTAATTCGTCAAATTTCGTTGCTGATCACAATGAAAAACCGTTAAAGTTTAATTGTCAAAAGTAAAAAAAAAAAGAAACGAGAAAAAATGAGGAAGATGAACGGTGGGTAGCAGATGGTGGGTGAGTGGGGTGGGGGGAGAGAGAGAGTTTAATTGGGTGAAAAATGAAAAACATTTAGAGAAGTACGATTAGTTTATTTTATTTTTAATATCGTCATTATTATCGAATTCATGTTCATCTTGTTCATTTAATTTTTCTTGTCCCTTTTTATTTTTATTCGATCGTTGTTCGGATCATTTTCATTTTTGTTTTTTTCTTTTTCTTTGGTTGATAGTGGCAGGAAAAATTTGTCAAATGTATACGACGTCAAAAGAAACGTATATGTGTGTGTGTGTGTGTGTGTGTGTCGTGTTTCTTGAATCTCCCACACATACGCATACACATATTTATATAAGTGTATGACGAAAACTTCGAACAACTTTTTTCTTCATTTTCTTCTTCAACTTCTTCTTCCTCTTCTTCTTACGAGAACTGATCACAAGGACGGCCTAGATTTTTAAGTGCGTGGCCGAAATAGCATTCGAAATAGCGAGAGACTGTGTTTTCGGGGCCGAGTGTGTGTGGTTCGTGTTCACCATCTTTTCTTTTCTTTTTCTCTTGGAATTTGGAAGAGCGAAAAAACGAGGATATTTGTCCTTGCTAAAAAAAAAAGTAAGATAAAAAGATTTCTTCCCATGACCCGATATATTTCTTTTTATTTTTATTTATATAGGATTAAAAGAAAAATAAAGTTATGTGTTCTGAAACTAATTATTAGGATTAATTACTAATTTTTTTCTTTTTTGATAATTTTTATATTCATTTTTTTAACTTATACGGTATTAGAATATTTTATATAAGAAAAAAAATAAATACTTGCATTGGGGTTTTTTTATTATATAATTATTGTTATCGCGTAATATACAATTTAACAATTATATGAAAAAATTTCGTTACTTAACATTCTATGTTTAATTCTTCAGTAAAAACTGTATATTCGGTAACTTAGAGTTTTATTTATTTAGGGTTAAAAAAAAAGTTGTAAGCCCTGAAATTAATATTGAGAATAATTGTTATTTTTTTTTTAATAATTTCTATATTAATTTTTTAACTTATACAGTATTAGAATATTTTATATAAGAAGAAAAATAAATACTTGCATTGGGGTTTTTTTATTTATTATTTTATTCATTTTTTTATTTTATTTTTATTTATTTTTTAATTATATAATTATTGTTATCGCGTAATATACAATTTTACAATTATATGAAAATAATTTCGTTACTTAACGTTCTACGTTTAATTCTTCAGTAAAAACTGTATATTCGGCGACTCAGGGTTTTATTTATTTAGGGTTAAAAAAAAAGTTGTAAGCCTTGAAATTAATATTGAGAATAATTGTTATTTTTTTTTTAATTTTCTATATTAATTTTTTAACGTATAAAGTATTAGAATATATTATAAAAAAAGAAAAATAAATACTTGCATTGGCGTTTTTTATTTATTATTTATTTATTTTTTTATTTTATTTTTATTTATTTTTTTTTATTATATATTATTAATATCGCGTAATATACAATTTTACAATATATAAAAATAATTTCGTTACTTAACGTTCTACGTTTAATTCTTCAGTAAACACTGTATATTCGGTAACTCAGGGTTTTATTTATTTAGGGTTAAAAAAGAAGTTGTAAGCCCTGAAACTAATATTGAGAGAATAATTGTTATTTTTTTAAAATAATTTCTATATTAATTTCTTAACGTATACAGTATTAGAATATATTATATAAAAAGAAAAAGAAATACTTGTGTGTGTGTGTGTGTGGGTGTGTGTGCATTGGGTTTTAGAATATTTTATATAAATAATAGAATATTTCATATATAAAAAGAAAAATATTATAAATGCATGCATTGGGTTTTAAAATATTTTATATAAAAAGAAAAATAAGTACTTGTGTGTGTGTGTGCATGTGTTCATGGGGGTTTTTTTTATTTATTTTCATATATATAAAATTATCATTATCGCGTAATATACAATCTGACAATTATATGAAAATAATTTCGTTATTTAACGTTCTACGTTTAATTCTTCTGTAGAAAATAAATTCAACTCAGGGAGAGAAGTACAGTTGAAAAAGTTCTCGACCGCAAAAGGGTTAATTGTCGGTAGTTTTAATGTTTAATAGCTCTTAGTATCTCTCTCTCTCTTTCTTTCTTTCTTTTACTTTTTCTCCGAATGACCACCCACGCGAATAAACCACAATGTAACGTCACGAAAAAAGAAACAATATTATCTCACCGAACAAAAAAGAAAAAAAAAATCCAACAAATTACACTTATTCCCGTATGTTTTAACACAACATTTTCTATCCTCTTCCAAATATATTCATTCCTTTTCACAAACTTATTATCAAATCAATAAAAAAAGGCTATCAACATTTTTATTCGTCGATTAAAACAAAAGTAAAGCAAATCAAATCAAATTCACACGTACGTAGTAACTATGTTTAATCATTTTATTTTATCTTTTAACAAAAAATAATAATAAGAACGGTTATACAAAGATAAGATTTAATTAAGTCATATAAAACATTATTCGAAGTATCGAAATTTTTATAAAATTATGTCACGTATTTCTACTACTATTTAAACATAACCTTCACACACACACGCACACACATATATATACAGAGAAAAAAAACACAGAGAGGTTTAAAAAGTAGATAAGAACGTACGTATCACATATTGAAATAAATAAACAATAAATTAAAGTACACATTCTCCTACACGTTTGTCCATTATTCTGTGTTTATAAGTATGTATATGTATATATATATATGTACGTGTAGGTGTATAAATGAATAAATATATAATAAAATATATAATAAAATATATAAAAAATAAATATATAAAAAATATATAAAATATTATAAAATAATAATATAAATAATATATATAAATATATAAAATAATATATATAAATATATAAAAATAAATATATAAAATATTATACATAAATATATAAAATATTATATATATTTATTATTTTTTATTATTTTATTTATTATATAAATATATATAATAAATAAACAATAAATTAAAGTACACATTCCTACACATTTGTCCATTATTCTGTTTTCATAAGTATGTATATTTATATATATATGTACGTGTATGTGTATAAATGAATAAATATAAAGCCAACAAGCTTCTTTGTAGGTTATCATCGTACTATCGTTATAGTATCGCCGTAGTATCGTTGTCATGCTTCATCGGTCGTGGACCGGAGTCCGGATAAGAACGCATACGAGCCGATTATACGGGGGCTCGTACGTCTTACGAGATAAAAAGATATATTTAGGAAGCAAAGTTTACTCTAAAGATGAGAGCTTATGCTTTTCCAGCTCACTTATGTTAAAAAGAAAGAAAAGGAGAGAGAGAGAGAGAGAGAAAATAAAAAGCAAATTCAGAACTCGGTTGGTCAAGCAATGACAACCAAACCCACCATTGATGGTACTGATTTAAACGTAAGATTAGACCGGAGATGGGACCCCTATTTTAAATATAAATATTACAGACCCTTATTTTATATATCCCTTCGTCCCTTTTTTTCAATTTCTTTTTTAGACAGGGTTTTCTCTGGCATTCTTTCATTTGATTATTTTTTTTATCTTTTCTCGTACTCTCTCTCTCTCTCTCTCTTTTACTATTTTATTTTTTAATTTTTCATTGTTTTTTAAATATATATTTTTATATTAAAAATATATATATTAATATATATTTTATAATAATATAATATATTTTTTTATAATAATATATTAATATATATTTTTATAATAATCTAATATATTTTTTTATAATAATATATTAAATATTTATATCTATATTAGTTGTTATAATAGTTGTATTTAGTTGTTATAATAGAAAAAATGCATTTGTTACCTGAACAAATTTTTGTGTGTGACATAACACTATACAATGTTAAAGTAAATACAAATGCAATTTATTTGTTAATCTACTTGTTAGTTGTTATATTTTTATATACGACCCTTTTTTTTTTATTTATTTATTTACATTTTTTATTACAACGCGTTTTTAATTGATCACCGTATATTATTACGACGTTCTCGAAATTCTTGAAATTTCATTCTCCATTTCTTGAAATTTGATTTCTCATTAATTATGATTCTCTCTAAATTTAATTATGTGTGATATTGATTATTATATATAATATTTAATTATAATTATTATTTAATTATAAAATATATATACTCTCTTCTATCTATTTTCCCATTCTCATATGTTTCTTTTTCTTTTCTCATATTATCTCTGTGCAACGAAATTTGCATATTTATTTAGATACGCGGTGTTTGATTTGATTTAATATTAATATTTATATTTATTAATTGACGAGATAATTAATGTGTTTTTATTTTTACACGTTAAGTAATATCTTTAAATATTTAACACGTTTGTAATTTATTTATTTTTGTTAAGTATGCAACGATTTTTATACGATGTTATATTCTAATTGATATATAATTCGTAAATATGTGATTAATTATTTTCAAAAAAAAAAAAAAAAAAAAGTAAAAAGAAAAGCTTTATTATATTTGATCAAAGCTTTCGAACGTGTTCTATTTAATTTGTTTCAAAATAAATATTAATCGCACGATTAATATTTAAATAGAAAGAGGTAATGTAATTCCTGTCTTCTTGTTGGAAATAACACGTTGACAAAATGTTTCCGATAAATCGATTTTCGAATAATTAATATTACCTAAAATACAGGTGGGCGGTGGGGGAGGGGTGGGGGGTAGGCTAGGGGGTTTACTACGGAACGTGAATCCTACATTAATGCACGATATTATATATTATTATTATTATTATTATTATTATTATTCACAGAGAGAAGGCTATTTATTTGTTTATACAATGTACAATTTTATTATTATTATTATTATTATTATTATTATTATTATTATTATAATAATATGAGAAATAGTTGTCCAAAGTAAATTCTTATTAATATCACCATAAGACACAATAAATAAATTAAATTAACGTGTTTTTTTTCATCCTAACGAAGTAAACTTTGTAAATAGTAATAGTAAATAGTAATAGTAATAGTAAACTTTGCAATAATTCAAAAAAAAAAAAAAAAGATAAAATCCGATACGATATTTTTTTTTTTTTTATTTATTTACTTTTAAACAATCAATACGTTTATACTTAAGATTTTTATTTAATCGTACGATTACACGCGAATATTACTGTTTCACAATACTTATGGATAAAATAAAAATAACGAAAAAGGGAAAATAATAATCGAATTGATTTTCCCTTCTTTTTCTTTCTCTCTCTGTTTTAGAAAATAATTTTTAAGGCGTAGAAAATATATATATATAGATGAATGTGAGTTGCTAAGAACGAGTATTAGAAGAAGTGGCACTTATGCGAGAGCACTTAACGGGCTCTGCCATTATGAAAAGCTTCGTTCTACCGTTTCAACGTGCGAAAGATTGCATTAATACGACGTTTTCTATCTCCGTTGATTTCTCCCTCTTTTTATTCTTTTTCTTTTATTTATTTTTTCAAGCACGCACATTCAAGTACACGAAAACGTAAAGATCGAACGATAAATACGAATCATTTAAATGATTTTACTACAAACGAATCTTATTATTTCCTTTTACTTATGAACGTGCGTTATTTTCATTAAATTTCTTTCAATAAAAGCGAAATATAGATATATTATCGTTGTTAATTGTTAGAAATCTAAATTGTTGTTATAAGACAGATTAGGATATTAATTAGTTCAATATAAGCAAAATTTATTATTATTATTATTATTATTATTATTATTATTATTATTATTATTATTAATTGATAGGAATCTAAATTGTTGTTAAAATCGATTTGAATATAAATTAGTATACTAAATTCTAGGAAGATTAATTAACACCGAACTTGATCAGTATTTATTATTTAAACTAATATTTGATTATATATAATAGCACTCAATTTTTCACAATCAAAATTAATTCTAAAATAATCATTTATTCTTTATAGAAAATATTTCAAAATAAACATATTTCACACGCACAATTAAATCCAATATCACAAATGTGCTATAATTTAACTCACATAGAATTTGTTCCACACAAATAACAATTATTAATATAATTTAAAATTAATATATACATCCCTATTTTATGCTACTTAAATAAAAATTCGTTATACATTCAATTTATTTAATTATCAAAAAAATATACAAAAAAAAAAGGAAAACCATTAAAAGTAATAAATAGTCTAAAAACTATAAAAAGTAATAAAATAATCATTTATCCTTTATAGAAAATATTTTTAAAATAAACATATTTCACACGCACAATTAAATCCAATATCACAAATGTGTTATAATTTAATTCGCATAGAATTTGTTCCACGCACAAATAACAATTATTAATATAATTTAAAATTAATATATACATCCCTATTTTATGCTACTTAAATAAAAATTCGTTATACATTCAATTTATTTAATTATCAAAAAAATTTACAAAATAAAAAAAAAGGAAAAATATTAAAAGTATCGTTCGAAAAAGTCTCGAATGAAATAATTTAAATAAATATAAATAAAGTATAGATATATATAAACTAAAATATCTCTCGTTAAGTTTAACAATGTTGTTAATCACTTTTCCCAGTATGCTTTTCTCATCAATCGTTAAAGGGTGTTAGACGGATTTAAACGAGAGAATGAAAATGAGAGAGAGAGAGAGAGAGAGAGAGAGAGAGAGAGAGAGAAAGATAAATAGATAGATAAATAGATAAATAGATTAAGAGAGACAGAGAAGGATAGAAGGTGAAGAGAAGAGGGGTGAGGGGGTGAGTGGTTGAGTGATGAGGGGGTAGAGGGATGTCGAAAGAGGACGTTGACGAGTTTCGTTCGAACGATAAACTCGTCAGAGGGAAACAGCCTGCGGACACATCGTTGAAGTTAACGCGATAACGCCGTTATAATGTCGTAGTTGTAGTAGTTGTAGTTGTAGTTATGTGGTTGTAGTTGTAGTTGTATAGTTGTCGTCGTTAACAGCAGTAACACAACCAACAGAAGCAGAAGCAGCAGGAAGAGGAAGAACAGAGTTCAACCCTGCCAAAGGCACTCTCGAGAATAGAGAATTTTCGCGTGCATCGGGATCATCTTCCTATCTTTCTTTGATACCACCTCGTAAAGTCATCTTATATCTATCTCGTAAAACTAAATGTTCAAATAATCGACAGTGTGACTGTGTTTGTGTGTGTGTGTGTGTGTGTTTGTATTCGTGTGTGCTTTGTTTTATTATCAAATTATTTTTGTACCTTTTATTTACGTTTTAACTGCAGCCGACGATTATACTCGTCGTGAAGTTACATCAATTGTTTGGATAATGACAAGTATTCTTGTAATGAAGATATAAAAATTGTTTGTATAATGACACGAGTATTTTTATCGTGAAGGTTTAACGATTTTATCAAATGATTTTTGTATTTTTATTACGTTTTAATTGCAGCCGACGATTATACTCGTCGCGAAGTTATATCAATTGTTTGGATAATGACAAGTATTCTTGTAATGAAGATATAAAAATTGTTTGTATCATGACGAGTATATTTGTCATGAAGATATAAAAATTGTTTGTATAATGACAGGTATTTTTATCATGACGATTTAACGATCTTATCAAATGATTTTTGTATTTTTAGTACGTTTTAATTGCAGCAGACAACTATACTCGTCGCGAATTTATATCAATTGTTTGTATAATGATGAATATTCTTGTCACGAAGAATAAAACAATTGGTTTTGTATAGTGACGAGTATACTCGTAGCGAAGAACAATTGATGATTTTTAATTTCATAACAATTGCATGGAAAAATGATTAATCGGTGTTAACTGTTTTAAAAGTGGACGTTGTTCTTTTTCTTTTATCAAATAATTTTCCTATTTTTAGTACGCTCTAATTGCAACCGACGACTATACTCGTCGCGAATTTATATTAATTGTTTATATAATGACATAAGTATTTTTGTCATGAAGATATAAAAATTGTTTGTATAATGACGAGTATTTTTGTCGTGAAAATTTAACGATTTTATCAAATGATTTTCGTATTTTTAGTACATTTTAATTGCAGCAGACGACTATACTCGTCGCGAATTTATATTAATTGTTTATATAATGACATAAGTATTTTTGTCATGAAGATATAAAAATTGTTTGTATAATGACGAGTATTTTTGTCGTGAAAATTAACCGATCTTATCAAATGATTTTCGTATTTTTAGTACGTTTTAATTTAGCCGACGACTATACTCGTCGCGAATTTATATCAATTGTGTGGATAATGACAAGTATTCTTGTCACGAAGGATAAAACAATTGGTTTTGTATAGTGACGAGTATACTCGTAGCGAAGAACAATTGATGATTTTTAATTTCATAACAATTGCATGGAAAAATTATTAATCGGTGTTATCTGTTTTAAAAGTGGACGTTGTTCTTTTTCTTTTATCAAATAATTTTCTTATTTTTAGTACGCTCTAATTGCAACCGACGATTATACTCGTCGCGAATTTATATTAATTGTTTATATAATGACATAAGTATTTTTGTCATGAAGATATAAAAATTGTTTGTATAATGACGAGTATTTTTGTCGTGAAAATTAACCGATCTTATCAAATGATTTTCGTATTTTTAATACGCTCTAATTACAGCCGACGATTATACTCGTCGTGAAGAAAAAAATTAGAATATTTTCAATTTCAAATAACAAATGCATGGAAAAATGATTAATCGGTGTTAACCGTTTCATACGTGAATCACATCCAACAATCTCATTCATAATAGAAAGAAATTTTGTATTCGAGAGAGAAAAAAAAAAGAAAGAAAAATGTAAAACGTTTGAAAGGATTAATTCATGTTAAAATGATTGAAACAATTTTTTGAATGCACTTTCTCTCCTTTGCTGTTGGCTCGTTTAAAAACGAGAAATCGGTTTAGTTAAAGATAGTGTGGTTTGTCTGTTAAATCGTAGTCACTGTCGTATCTGGAAAGAGAACGGAAGTGAGAACGAGAAGAGGAGGATAATCGAGGAACTATGGTTGAACGATCGAAAGGATTTGATAGAAAGAGAAAGAAAATGAAAGGAGAATGATAGAAAAAGATATATGGTCTTACTTGAAGAGAACTTAAATTCGATCGTAAACCAAAGGAAATCGTCTATAACATCAAATTCGTATCTTTATTTCCTTCGAAGTATATTTTATCCTTTTCCTATCCCCATGAACGAATCCCCATCCTATTTTCTGATTTCAATTTATTTCCTATCCAACATTAAATAAAAAGTAAATTTGATATAAGTGAGATCTTTCGAATATTTTTACATGATTAACAATACAAAATAATATATTTGATATATTATAATAATATATTTATTTATATATATATATATAGAAATATATATATATATATTATATAATATATTATAAAATATATTTTTCAAAATAATTTGATTTTTATTTAACATTAGGATACATAAAATATTTAATACAAAATCAATGAGGAGGCAAATGGGAATTTAAAATGAAACAAAATAATAAAATTAATAATTAATTAATAATAAATACAATGTCTATAGATTAGCTTTTTCTTCTTCTTTTAAAATAATTTCAATATTCGATCGATTTATTTTTACTCAATATAACTCTTTTGAACATCTATAAATATAATTCATTGATAATTTATTGTAGAAAATGATTTGACGATAAACGAATCGTTCTCGCAATAAAGATAAAAGATTATATCTATAATGAATTAATCAAATTGTTTAAAAATGTATTAAAGTTATCGCAAATATGAATCTACACTGATATGAGTTGAATCTCATTTGTAATGACATAGTACTCAATTAATTTGATTTTTTTTCGCTTTGAAACTTACTCAGGGCCAACTAGTCACACATGCGAACACACTTACATGCATATATATATATACAATACATGTTTTTATATTATATATATGTACACTGATGTAATTGCATATCTACTTGATAGATAGGATTGTAATACCCACGTGTATGCGTAATTTCAAGGACAATATGTACCCAGACTCCGAGAACGTTTTTCTACATTCTCAAAGAAACTTGCCTGGAATGAATTTTATCTTTTTCTTGCAAATAGAAAGCTGATCCGCATACTTCCGCTTTTACGGAATCTTCCATTCGATTGATTATTTATTACAGTATATTAGATTTTTCAAAACCATCCAACAGAAGAACAACCTTTGACATATTATTTTATAACTTATTTCATTATTTTATCTCAACACAAAATTGATTAGATATTTATAACTAAAGAATATAAAATAATTCACACACACACATACACACAAAACACGTCATTCAACGGATTATTATAAAATTCATCTATATAACAAATATTTATTTTTTATAATTTTTAAATCAAACAAATGATCAATCAGCCTAAATAAATATACAAATCAATTGTTTATATATATATTTGAAACAGTACCTATTCCTTAAACTAGACTATCAAATGACCGCTTTAAAATAAGAAAAAAAAAACCATACACATTAATATAAAAAGAGATTATTTTGTCAATTATATAAAGAACAATTAATTTAAAAATGAATGATATAGACATATTTTATTAATTTTCATTAGCAATTTAATTGACAACATTTTTATAAATCAAAATAAACGATAGTTCGATTTCTAATATATTAAATTTAATAATAACAATAATATATAATAATCGTGATATTATAAAGCGCGATATAAAATATATATATTTAAAAAGGATGAGCATTGGATGAAAAATAAATTGAGAACCACTGAACGGCATCTCGCTGTCTAATCCGACCGACTTGCGCGACGGCGCACGCCGAGAGTTTCACTCCCGTCAGATTCAAGAACTTTGTATAAAAGAGGAGGTTCTATCTAGCTACCGGTTTTCACAATCGAGGCCCCACGACTCGCGGTGCTACCATATATCTCTCTTTCTTTCTATACATAGGCACACACACATACACACACGTATATATATATACATATAAAAATCTCTTTCTATCATACACTCAAAGATCCAGCTGTTCTGTTCTCCATCTCTCTACTCCCTCCTCCCCCCTTCCCTTTCTCTCCGTCACACTGATATTCTCTCTATCTCTCTCTTTCTTTGCTTTACTGTTTCTATCAATGTTTTCCTCTCTCTCTTATTCTCTCACTATCTCACTAATTCTTTCTCTCTCTTTCTTACTCTTTTTTTATATATCAATATTTTTCTTTTTATTTTATCGTTTTTCTCTCTTTCTTTCTCTCTTTCTTTCTTTTTTATTTTTCTATATCTCAATGTTTCTCTTTTTATTTCATTCTCTTTTTATTTCACTGTTTGTCTCTCTCTTACTCTCTTCATTATGTCACTAATTCTCTCTCTCTCTCTCTCTTTTTCTATATCTTAATGTTTCTCTTTTTATTTCACTGTTTGTCTCTCTCTTACTCTCTCCATTATGTCACTAATTCTCTCTCTCTCTTTTTCTTTTTCTATATTTCAATGTTTCTCTCTTTATTTCACTATTTTTCTCTCTCTTTCTTTACTACCTCACTGATTCTCTCTCTCTCTCTCCTACTCTCTTCACTATCTGACCGATTCTCTCTCTCTTTCACTCTCTTATTAATTCTTTCTCGCTATTACTCACTGTTTCTTTCTCTTTCTCTCTTTCTCTCTGTTTGTCTTAATTTTTTTTTATTATGTCTATCCATCTTTGTAACACTCTATGGATACTAAAATGTTCGCAGTCATCATCCTTTTATTAGCCGTAAACAATTTTTTTCCCAATCAATCTTTACCCCGTTTGACATTTCCTTGGATCAATTAACGGCATTGATGTCTCCTCGATCGATTCGCAGCATTGATGTCTCCTCGATCGATACGACGTGCAACAACAGCAGCAGCAGCAGCATTGATGTCTCTCTCTTCTCTAATTTATTCTCATTCAAATTTGATTCTTTATATTTTCTTACTTTATACTTTCATATCTTTTTCTCATCATCGTATATCTTTTACATTAACATATTACATACTTAATATATATAATATTATTTTATTCGTTATATTATTAACGTAATTATAATTAATATACGTATCGATTAATATATATCAATTTTATTACACACTTTTGATTTTTACTTTATACTTTCATCTTTTTCTCATCATCGTATATCTTTTACATTAACATATTACATACTTATTATATATAATATTATTTTTATTCGTTATATTATTAACGTAATTATAATTAATAAACGTAATCGATTAATATATATCAATTTTTATTAACATTTATGATTTTTACTTTATACTTTCATCTTTTTCTCATCATCGTATATCTTTTACATTAACATATTACATACTTATCTTATATATATTCTTTTTATTCGTTATATTATTAACGTAATTATAATTAATATACGTAATCAATTAATATATATATATTAATTGTTATTAATACTTATGATTTTTCTAAGATGTATAGTGTTCTAAGTGAAATAAGTTTGTTCCTTCGTGTCAGAGAAAGGATAAACACAAACACGCACACCGTATATTTTATTTATACATTTACGTGTGTATGTGTGTGTTTGTGTTTGTTCGAAAGATACACATCTGGTATGAAAGTAACGGATTTGAAAGTGCATCTAACTTTTTCTCGCGAGTTCTTACTCGTACGAACGATCTATCTATCTATCTATCTATCTATCCATCTATCTATCTATCTATCTATCGAACGATCTATCGATCTTTTTTTCTCTCTCTTATTGCGAGTAAGTCACGAGACTCGAATTTAAGATCGGTAAAACGACGTCCGAAGCAAATTCTATTAGGTGAAATCCAATAAAGACGTGTTGTTCGTCGTACACGCATACGAAGGGCTTTCCACCCAACCTTTTTCACACCCTCCCTTTACTCCCACCCCCTTTACCAACCACCCGTTCGATCACAACTTGTATATATATATAGGAGTTTTTTTGTTGACTTGGTGACACTTTGCTTCTCCACGAGCTTCTACCAACGAGTAAATCGATTTTAATCTTAACCAACATCGGCCCCTGGGTTTTATTCGAAGCCTTGCAGCATCTAAACGTAATTTGTTTTCTTTTTATTTTTTTATTTAACTTTTTGATAATTCTTAGCAAGTTTCTTTCAACGTAAAGGAGGGGGGGAGGGCTGTACAAATTAATATATATCGATAAATATTTTTATTATTTATTATATCGAAAGAATTTATTTTTACTCATTGGTAAAATTAATTTGTCACATTTGACGTTTAAATATTTATACAAATGTGACAACTTTATTTGATATTATATTCTTTTAATAATTATTAAATATAGATATATATATTATAATTTTATCGTATTAGAGTATTGCATTGAATAATAATAATATTAAAAAAAAAATTATTTAACTTAAATAACAAATAAAATATTCATCCACCTCCACTTCCTCCAACACCTACGATACATAAAATTTTCCAAAATAATTCTAAACTCGTCTCGTGTGATGCAAAATGCAATTCGAAAATAAAGGAATTAAAAGTTTAAATAAATTTCCAAAGTATACATATATATATACAACACTTTTTTAAACTTTATATACGTTTAACAAATAAAAAAACTTTCGCAGAATCGAATACGTTTTCTTTTTCAAAGAATCGAATGATGGAATTTCTCCGAACGGATAGAAATATGATTGGTGTTCAGTTGGAGACCAACGGAAAGGGATAACAAAGGATAGAAAGAAAGAGATATATAAAAGTATAGCGATTCATAGGAGGAAGTAATTTTGTTAGATCTCGGACGCACCCCGTATTTCTCTCTCTCTCTTTCTTATTTCTATTTCTTTTATTTTTGTTTTTATTTTGTTATTTTTATTATTTTTATTTCAAACACGTAGGTTTGCACGACGTAGCTTCGTAGTACAACGTCCGATTCTTCGGTTATCCTTTCACGGTTGCCTACCGTTATACACTTCTTGTGTTATTACAGTAATCATAGTACAGCCGCAATACTGAGAGAGCGTGGCCCATATTTCAGTGATGTGTAATCAATGATTCTTATTATTCCGGCTGCGTGAGCGCAGCAGCAGCAACAGCAGCAGCCTCTTCTTTATCTTTCTCTTTCTCTATTTCTTCTTTTACATCCGTAATTTCCGTTCTCGCATGTTCAATTTATATCTCATGAGACTTCCTCATTATTATTCTTTCGATCGGGACATCGTATATAAGTTAAAAAACAGAAAAATATAATATAAAATTGTCTAACGTTGATTTATTTTTTCATATATTATATTATATAATCGTTAACAGTTTTATCTTGTAACAGGATGTAATTTATTTATAATATATATATATTACATATTATTTTTATAATATAATCAATCAGGATATAATTAATTTAAAATATATATTATATTATTATTACATATTATTTATTATATTATTTTCACATATATTTATTATATTATTTATTACATATAATATAATCAATCAGAATATATTTTTTTTATATAACATACACATATATTATAAAGTATTTTTATATTATAATCAATCAACAGTATAGAATTAATTTATGTATAAGATATGTATTATATATTATGTTTATAATATTATCGATCAGGATATAATTAATTTATAATATATTTAGTGACGCAAACCCTGACGCATTTGTTCGTTCGAAGAACTCTCCCAATAAATTCGAGCTTCAGTTGTTTAAAATAAAATCGAGAGAGGCCCGGGATTCGAACCCAGGATC
>NW_025113172.1:0-92232 GCF_010416935.1 Polistes fuscatus | reverse complement strand
TTTGCTTCGGCAAAGATTGGTATTTTCATTAGTGATTCACCTAAAAGAGAATCTTACATTTAATATACGAGAGAGAGAGAGAGAGAGAGAGAGAGAGAGATGTAACATTTTTTTAATTATTTAAATATAAAATTTGTAGTACCCCATTCCGGTCCATTGTGATCCCATCCCCGAAAAAACGAACCAGATCTCTCGAGAATGAACTGACAAATTAGCTTACCATTTCTATTGAATTTGGAATCAGCTGCTTAAAATCTGGAATTACTGTATACCCAGAATACAGAGAATTGGAAAATGGTTTCTCAGTAATATCAGTAATTAATTGAGCCAATTCATCATCTCCTCTGTTCGAATTTAACCAAACACAAATAGAATATAATTCACGATTATTTTGCTTAATCAGTTCGGTCGTAAAATAAATATCTTACAATATCAAAGATCGACAATATCATTTCCTGAGTTCGACAAGAAGCTACAAAAAGTCGTGGCATATTATATGGTGAAAGTTTTCTCCTTTGCTTCTTTTTTGAATGACATTTTAGGATTATGTGAGGAAGAAATCTTTTAAAGCGGCTGTGTTACAGCAGCGTAACAACCCATCCAAGGTGTTGGTTCTGTAATTACTTTTACGCGTCCATCCTGAAGGAATTGGGCCTCTTCTGGAGGCTCAGAATAATGAAGATTCGGAGATATAACTTCAGTCTCCATAGCAATTAGTACCTAGAAATAAAATAAACAAATGTTAAATATTAAACCAAATTTGCGTTGTTTTATATTTAATTTTGTCTTTTCATTAAATTTACCTTGATTATCGAATTTATTGCATTATTATTATAAGCGTTACCAATGTTTGACTTAACAGATCCTATTAAAAGAGGATTAGAGAGACTTCGATCTTGACCATAAACAAGATCTATTGCCTTTAATTCTTTAAGATCCATTGATTTGATTGCTGTACTATCGGCCTCGATGTAAGTTACGTCGCTTGGTTTTAGACCGCCAGTGTTTCAATGTCTGTTTCATTATTTGAGCCTGAAATTCGGCTGTGGGAAAAAGACACGTGTTTCTTGGAATTGCTGCAGTGTACTTAACAGAAAGATTAACGACCTCGGCATAAACTCGCTTTGCATTTTCAGCTCTTTGAAGAAAATTGTTCCTATCGAGTTGCTTCTCGTGAATCCAGACGCTTTCTTATCAAAAGATCTATTTACACGTCTGTTGACAACAAACCTATAATATGCATAAAACAGAAAATTATTTTTAAATTACGAAAATATTTAACTTGATGTTCTAAGAATTTAATTATCATTGAAAAAAAAAATATAAAAAAAACTGCCTTTTTGTCTTTACATGCAAGAATTGGAATTAATTATACCTAGTATACTCTTATTTTACCTAAATCATACAGTTGGTAAGATGTTTGGGGAAGTAAGCTTAAGATTCCCCCACTAACAATAGCGTAATCGCAATCTCCAGCTTTTATAGCATCGTACGATTTTTGAATTGCTAATGAGCTTGATGTGCTGGTTGAATCGATAGTGCAGCTTGAGCCAGTTAAACCCATACAAAACGAGATCCAGTTTGCTAGCAAACCACGACAATACCCCAGTAGACTCTATCGATTCTCCTATAATGAAAATAAAAACAATTGCAAATAGAATGATTTTACCTTTAAATAAAATCCATTAGATCATTCTATTTACTTACTTGAGTTTTATCTTTCATTACATTACTATCTGACTCATATAAACTCAATACTCCGTAAAATTGGTTTTCTTGTTCCGTAACTCTACAGGATTTATTCCAGCATCAATGATCGCCTTCAAACGTAACTTCCAATGCAATTTTTTTCTGGCGCCATAAATTTTGCTTGAATTGCTCTAATTCTAAAAAAAAAGTTATCGAATTTCGTTAAATTAGAAATGAGTCCTAAACGCGATGATACTTTACACGAATGACCTAAAAATTAATAACTTAATGAATCGAAAATTACGCACATTATAACATTTTATTTCTGTATAAAAACAAATTAAACATATTCTTACTTAATTTAAATCTTGTATTATCCGCAGATACGCAATCTTCTCCATTTAATAGATTTTCCTTTAAATCATTGATATTGATACTCTTTGGAAATTTTCCCGATATTCCAGAGATGACTGCACTATTGTCCAAGCCTTCTAAATTCATATTTGCAAAATGTATCAGCACGAGCAACACAATCAACCACTAATTAGTATAGCAAATAAAGCTATTCATTCAAATCGCTGTTTATATAGCCTATCGAATAAGTCTAATTTAAATTGCTAATTATGGGATTTAGTTATGCAATTTAAATGCGTTTACTATAGATTAGGCTGCATTGTCAATGCCGTATTGTATAAAAAAAATCTTTCCTAAGGCTTCCGATGACGTTTGATTTCTAAGTTTTTTATATAAAAAAACTGGCGTGTGTACTTATGTACGCATGTCAGAAGTTATACTTCATTGGCGTACCAAAATAAATATAGCATCAACAACTTTAAAAATAACTGCAAAAAAAATAAGTATAATCTTTTTATTTATACATGAAGATGAAAAAGGGTTTAATTAAAATAAGAAATAAAATAAGAAATAAAAAATTTAAATAAGAAATAAGAAATAAAAAAATTTATCAAATAATAAACTTTTAGGTATATTTTCTTCGCCAGGTGCAATACGTAAATATAATTCTTAATCCCACATTAATGTCGGTTGGTGCGCCGTAAGACTCTCTTCTACAGGAATGTGTTCGCTGACATCATTTTTTCAAACTTTGTCGTGAATTTGATACCATTACAACATAAATCGTCAATTTTAATATCGTACATTCTATACAATAGAGAAAATATTAAAAATTGTAGCCAAGTTTTAATTGTACGCTTGTTAACAATGCCATGTAAGTAAATAGATCGGTCAATTTTCTTACTTTTAATATGTACATTTATACAATAATCGTCATCGATATTTCTTTGAAGAGTTTGACCATTGTATCAACTGAAAAAGGTAGGTTAATTAATTGACCATAACTGGCGTATTACCATTCACATATCTCAGACGTCTAAACTTCATAAAAGAAATACGTGGCGAAATTAATCTTTCAAAAACTAAATATAAAAGTGGTAAATGCTAAGGTACATCTGGATATTTGAAGCCGTTATATGTTGATATTAGAGGAATATTCTTCTTTTTAAAGCTTGTACGCATGTATTACAAAGCTCAGTATTTTCTATAGGTAAATTAGGTATAAATTGCATTAGAATATTCTTATGTTCATTAGATGGCTCTTTTAAATCCTTTTTAAACCACAATCTGTCACATACTAAGCATGGAAGTTCAAATGAATTGCCCAAGAAATTTATTATAAATTCCTTATGAACTCGTTTAAATTGATGATAATTGCTATATGGTAAAGAAGGATCAAAATCCATATCAATTTGCTCGCCAGTGAAATGATTAATTACTAACTGGTCTGAACAGTTAGAATAAATAGAGGGTACATCTGATTCAGTTAATTCCTGATCCATGATTGTGTCTTGGTTTAACGAATTGCGTTCTTCATCCGGTAAAATGTCTTGATTAGACAATAGATGTATAATCGAAGCATCAGCTAAATTGATTTTTCGTTCTTGAGATCAGGAACTTTGCTCCATGTTTTTTAATGTAATGTTTTTTGATGTTATACATTATTACACGGCATAGAAGAATTTTCCATATGCACATCAGCTTGCACAGTAATATAATTGTGATAGTCATCTTTTGCAGTAGACAACGATGCATCTTGAAGAAGTAAAAGTAAAAAATAAAAACCAAATTCCCAAACGTACCAAAAGAAGTATAAGTTCAAAATAATAATTAGCAGTGCTATTAGTTATTGCTGTGATTTTTAAATTGTATAAATTTGTACCGGTAATAATAGGATGAGCCGATGGGTCAGAAGTCACTAGTAAATTCGAAGTCGATGGTGCACATAAAGTTCCATTCGCAGACAATTGGTTTTCTTGAAGAAATAAATGTAAAATAAATGTCAAATAAAATCAATGTAAATATTTCTAATAACTTCAAAACATAAAGACCGAACAAAAAATAAATAATTACCAATACTATTAGTTATTACTGGGTCATTTAAATTATTTAAATTTGTACCGGTAATCACAGACTTAGCCGATGGTTCGCAAAGTAAATTAAAAGTTAACGGATTACATAAAATTTCATTCGCAGGCAATTCATACCTTTTAGAATAATTTTTCTTCGCAATTAAGATCAATACAACGTTTGACATTAGCGTGCATTATGTTTTCCTTATTTTTCTCATTATTTTCCTTATTTTTCTTATTCCTTTTCCTACCAAGACGATAATCTCTACATTTCTCTGAATTAGTTTTTGGCATATTGAAAACTAAAACCGAAATTTAAATGTATACTGATCCTGGTCAATAAAAAGCTGCAAGAGATTATAGTTTAATAATAACTTCAAAATTAAAATAATTAAAATATTAAATAAAATAAATAAATTTCCAATAATTAATAATAAATAATAATTTAAACTATAGATAAATGTGAATCCTTAATTTTAATTTTTGTATTGTTGCTAAGGATAATAGTTGAAGATCTACGTCCGATCGGCACTATTGTTTTATTAATTTAAATCGCAATGTGTCCAGCAACTTTTTGTACGATTTTCTGGCAAGTCTTTAGTGAATCTGGAAACTTAAGCCACATAACATTTACTTCTCCATCTTCATTGTATTCAATATGAAATAACTACAATTTTCCCGAATGCCAATATATACTCTACATTTGTAAATAACATAAAATATAACTTCAATAAAATCTTTAACAAATAAAGATATTAAATACAATTTAAATAAAATACAATTATTAAAATTAATAAAATTAAACAACAAATAAGAAAAAGAAAAACACTTGGTTAAATCAATACAAAGTATAATATTATATTATCTCGTCAGGAAAAAGCCTTGTAGCATAAAAGCTCTGGTTGTTAAATAAATATAATAAAGAATTGCTTTTTAAACAAAAGATTAAACACGTATCTCACCTCTTGCTCGCTTCGTTTGTATACGGATTCAACAAAAAGGTTCACCTCGTTTATGGAAGTATAAGGAATACTTATACTTTCTTATTTAGCTTCAGCTTAAATCGCTTTGTTCGTCGCATTTTTGTAAATTCTTTGCTGCTTATCTAAGACGTGTCGTCGTAGGCGTCTAGTGGAAAAATGGGACGAGTGCTTTTTTTAATAGGCCCTGCAGGGCGTGCTTAGCAACGGTCAAATAGTGGGGAGGGACGATGAGAAAATTTCCTTATTTTTAATATTTTCGAAATGATTGGCCGCGTATTTCGAATATACGCTAAGAATCTATGTCACGTCCTAGTGACGATTTGATATACCAAAACGTACTATCCAATAATTGTGATTTGTCCTCCTGCCATATATACGAAAATTTTTAAAATTTTGGCACTTATATATTTTTATTTGCGTTTGCGCATAGTTACGATACGATTACTAAAATAATTTACCATTGTATAACAAATAACCGTAAAATAAGTCACCTTACATTTATTCACTTTAAATTCTATTTGTATTAAGCACTCTTATGAATGACCATCGATAATTATCATTTTGACTGCATACTATAATAGTAAAACATATATCAATTGTCGTTCATAGAGAAACCTCCCTTACCGACAACTGAAGTCGGTAAACGGGTCTTTTGATAAGTGGAAGTCGGTAATACCGACTTCGTGCTCTACATTACCGACACTTATTATTTAACATTTGGTTAATATAACAATTACTATTAGCATTTATCTTTATTAAATGATTGCTGCAAATAAATTTATTATATATTTTATTTTTCCTTTAATTGAGAATAAACTTTGACAATTTAATAATTAATAAAACAAATAATAATAACATTTATATAAAGTAATAATGTTAGCTTGCACGTAAATTTCCACAGTCGTAATAAAGGCACACGTGCAATGAGAGGAAACCTTTAGCTCAAGTATAAGGTGCACGAGCAGTTCGGAGAATTCACGCTTGATTGTAACCTATATCTTGTCAACGTAATATGACACCTTTATCTCTTCGGAGAATTCACGCTTGATTGTAACCTTAATCGTGTCAACGTAACATGACACCTTTATCTTTCGGAGAATTCGCGCTTGATAGTAATTAATATTTCCTCGCTTCCGAGAATAGTAATCGTCAGCACATTCTTCTCCAAGGTTGGCATTTCGCAGAAAAGAAGTTGGTAGTGGAGGAAGCACCTAGCGCAAGTGGGGGTACCTCCCACTCGGCCGTACGGGACTCGACGTGGGGAGCTTAGAGACTCCTCTCAGTCAGTCTACCGGCAACCTTTATACTTATAACACATAAAGTCTACTCTTAACATATAAATCTTAATTATCTCTTCTTAAATATTTTGTACTTATTCATTTTTGCTTGAAAGACTCTCTTCCAATACAACAACTTCTTGTTTAAGACAAGTCTTTTTCAAGATAGTCTTCTTCATACGTTAACGAAGCTTGACAAAAGAGCAGTCTTTTTCAAGATACTCTTTATTGTTATTCAGTCAACTTGGAAGACATACTTCTTCACTAGTTATTGTAATTATTAACTAATAGTTAATAATTTACTCAATTCACAATTTTGCTTAATTGTACAAATATTATATAAGAGTACGTTCTTGCATCTTTATAATACTGCGTTCAGTTAACATTTGCTCTGTGACACGTCGTTTTCTTTCTAACATTGTGAACATAACTTGTGTAAACTCCGTGTATAATTTGAATATCAACTGTTATTTAGAATATATTTGTTTTACCAAATATCGTGTGTTGTGATTTGAAATTAAATTCCTGTAGGCCGAAATCCTCAATTGTTATCAGGGAAGCCAATCCAAATTGCTGACAGAAACAACATCTCTCTGATCCCTCAAAATCTATCAACCATCTTCAACATCTATCAAACAACAGCGGCACCAAGGTAAGTAAAAGATTCTACTTATTTTGGGATTGAGGCTCCTCTTGCCCAGATCCCGAGTAAAGTCCGGCTCAACGAATTGCTCAAAACAAGGCACTCTTCCTAACCGAGTAAATTCTGAAAACGATTGACCGGGAAAAAGGAAGATTAAAATTTGTTCTTGCTCCCCTTGACAACCCCATCTGGGACGTCACATCAATAATCTTTATAAATGGTACATAAATTGTAATTACGTTGAGTGTCTTACGAATTCTGAAGGAAATCCTCGTCAGGCTACGCTGTTATTTAGTATTGAAAAAAAAGTATAACTTCAAAACAATCAACAAAAATTCATATTGCACAATACGTTTCCATTCTTTCATGATAAATTCTCCATATTATTATAATTAATTACAGATTACCTATCACAATGATAACATATTATTATTATTATTATCATTATCAATTTTCCTTGTAACTTTTTAATTTTCCTAGTTTATTTTATATTTAATGTTATTAATATTACATTAATAGTATTATTATTATTAATTTTATTTTTACATAGAATATCGTTGATTAAGAAACCTGTTCTTCTTCCCAGCTTGATAATCAATAATATTTTCTTATGGAAAAAGATTATTTCTCTTTTACTATTAATTTTTATTCTCATTTATTTATTAAGTTATTTAATTTTATATAAATATATATATTTATAGCATGACCAGGTAAACAGGAGGAGGATTGAAAATATGAGTAGATAAGATACTAATTATTCTTTTCTATTAAGTTAACTAAATAACCTTATACCTATACCGAGATACCTATTTACTTATATTCTAAAGAACATTTATAACTAGCTTGATTTAAAAATTTTTTCTAGATTTTAACAATAATTAAATTAGATAGTAAGAAGAAGTATGCAGTAGAACGATTCAGGATAGGTATGCGATTTTTAAAGAGTAAGAATAACTATTGGTTAATGGAAATCTCATACAGGGAACAAGATAAAACTATTTCAACACAAGTACTCTTTGTAGCTCGAGAGATTTTTATTTAAAATTTTCTTCGTTTAACCGCACTGTTAAATTATGCTTAAATATATTTATGCGATTAAATTAGCAAATTAAATGCTTTTACGTATGAAGCATTGTCATTGTACTTTCATTTAAAAGAAATCTTTCCCACGGAATCCGATGACCTTTCACTTCTAATTGTTTTTTATATAAGAAATATATTTCCGTATGAACTATAGGGTAAACGATTCAAGATACCTTTTTTATTATATTCTAAAGAACATTTATTACTTGCATGACTAGAAAATTTTTTCAAGATTTAATAAAAACGAAGAACAGACGTAAATAGAATTACTTCTATCTAATATAGATCTTTAAAATTACTTCTCGATTATTCCTAATGCAATATCAAAGTATTTAATATTACAGAATATAATATTGTATAACATTTAAAAGACTTTAATTACAAGTAAAATTTTTTATTCAACATTTTAATTATTACTCTTTTTAAAGCATTATACGAGTCATTACTATAATAAAATAGCAATACTTAAAAAAATATTACCAGTATGTAGTATAGCACGCATAAGGCACTTTAACAATAATTAAATTAGATGGTAAGAAGAAGTATGAAGTAGAACGATTCAGGAACGTATGAGATTTCTAAAGAGTAGGAATAACTATTGGTTAATGGAAATATTATAAAATGAACAAGATAAAACTATTTCAACACAAGTATTCTTTGTAACTCGAGAGATTTTTATTTAAAATTTTCTTGGTTTAACCGCACTGTTAAATTATGCTTAAATATTTATTTATGCGATTAAATTAGCAAATTAAATGCTTTTACGTATGAGCATTGTCATTGTCTTTCATTTAAAAGAAATCTTTCCCACGGAATCCGATGACCTTCACTTCTAATTGTTTTTTATATAAGAAATATATTTCCGTATTAACTATAGGGTAAACGATTGAAGATACCTTTTTTATTATATTCTAAAGAACATTTATTACTTGGATGACTTGAAAATTTTTTCAAGATTTCATAAATACGAAGAACAGACGTAAATAGAATTTACTTCTATCTAATATAGATCTTTAAAAATACTTCTCCATTATTCTTAATGCAATATCAAAGTATTTAATATTACAGAATATTAATATTGTATAACATTTAAAAGAATTTAATTACAAGTAAAATTTTTTATTCAACATTTTAATTATTACTCTTTTTAAAGCATTATACGAGTCATTAACCTAATAAAATAGCAATACTTAAAAAAATATTATTAGTTTGTAGTATTGCACGCATAAGGCACTTTAACAATAATTAAATTAGATGGTAAGAAGAATATGAAGTAGAACGATTCAGGATACGTATGTGATTTCTAAAGAGCAAGAATAACTATTAGTTAATGGAAATATCATAAAATGAACAAGATAAAACTATTTCAACACAAGTACTCTTTGTAACTCGATAGATTTTTATTTAAAATTTTCTTGGTTTAACCGCAGTGTTAAATTATGCTTAAATATTTATTTATGCCATTAAATTAGCAGAATTATTGCTTATACGTATGAAGCATTGTCATTGTACTTTCATTTAAAAGAAATCTTTCCCACGGAATCCGATGACCTTTCACTTCTAATTGTTTTTTATATAAGAAATATATTTCCGTTTAAACTACAGGATAAAAAATTTCAGATACCTATTTCATTATACTCTAAATAACATTTATTACAAGCTTTACTTGAAGATTTTTTCAGGATCATAAGAATAATTAATTAGATAGTAAGAAGAAGGTTGGAGTAGAACGATTCAGGATACGTATGGGATTTTTAAAGAGTAAGAATAACTATTGGTTAATGGAAATCTCATAAAATGAACAAGATAAAACTATTTCAACACAAGTACTCTTTGTATCTCAAAAGATTTTTATTTAAAATTTTCTTAGTTTAACCGCACTGTTAAATTATGCTTAAATATTTATTTATGCGATTAAATTAGCAAATTAAATGCTTTTACGTATGAAGCATTGTCATTGTACTTTCATTTAAAAGAAATCTTTCCCACGGAATCCGATGACCTTTCACTTCTAATTGTTTTTTATATAAGAAATAAATTTCCATTTGAACTACAAGAAAAACGATTCGAAATACTTAATTTTTTTAAATTTGAGAACATGTAATACTTCCTTGATTACAACATTTTTTCAAGACCTTATAAATCCGTAGAAAAGACGTAAATGGCAATACACTTACGTATAATATTCTTTTTGAAGTTATACTTCTTTGGCGCTTTGGGAAAAATGTAGTTGGGAGTGCTTTTGTTCGGAGCGTCTGGAGAAACGACACCATGAAGTTTGTCGGTTTTAACGACGCGCGGCAAAGCGATTTCAAGTATACGGCATGAAGTTGTCTTCTCTTTTCTTTTTCTTCCCCTTTTATTCTCAAGCGGGTCACCCATCCAAATACAAATCGTACTCAGCGCTGCTATACTTAAATGATCGAGCGAGAACTAATGCTGTAACCGCGCCATGGCTGTTGACGCATAAAGTAATTCGATATATCTATCTCATATTTAGTGTGGACTGTTATCTAAATTTTGATATTTTCTTTGTCTTTTTTTTATTTTTTCTTTATATATATAATATATCGATCGATTTAAAATATTTTTCCTTTCTTTTTTAAAGGTATTTTGTTAACTTAATAAAAAAGAATAACTAGCAGCTTATCTTCTCATATTTTTATCTTCCTCCTTTTTACCTGGTCACGCTATAAATATATATATAAGACTATTTATGGTGTAGGTAGAATACAGTTAAAAACAAAATTGTGTTTCTGTAACAAGAAGATTTAAACTTTATTTACAAACTTATGTGACTAATATTTACATTTCTTACCTGTAACGAGAAAAAACGACATTTAGTGTTCGTTATAAACCGTATCGTCCCTACTGCTACAGTAAACGCTCGCGACTGATCTCGCAACTCTTATCTTTAACCCTCTCTTTTACAACAGCTTACTTATATGTCAGTTGTATGTACCGACGATTTTGAATAACGCGGTAAATTAATTAAAGAATATTTCTTTACATATATTTATATAAAATTAAATAACGTCAATAAATAAATGAGAATAAAAATATAATAATAAAAAAAAAACTGGCGTGTGTACTTATGTACGCATGTCAGAAGTTATACTTCATTGGCGTACCAAAATAAATATAGCATCAACAACTTCAAAAATAACTGCAAAAAAAATAAGTATAATCTTTTTTATTTATACATGAAGAGGAAGATGGGTTTAATTAAAATAAATAAGAAATAAAATAAGAAATAAAAAATTAAATAAGAAATAAGAAATAAAAAAATTTATCAAATAATAAACTTTTAGGTATATTTTCTTCGCCAGGTGCAATACGTAAATATAATTCTTAATCCCACATTAATGTCGGTTGGTGCGCCGTAAGACTCTCTTCTACAGGAATGTGTTTGCTGACATCATTTTTTCAAACTTTGTCGTAATTTGATTACCATTACAACATAAATCGTCAATATTAATATCGTACATTTTATACAATAGAGAAAATATTAAAAATTGTAGCCAAGTTTTAATTGTACGCTTGTTAACAATGCCATGTAAGTAAATAGATCGGTCAATTTTCTTACTTTTAATATGTACATTTATACAATAATCGTCATCGATATTTCTTTGAAGAAGTTTGACCATTGTATCAACTGAAAAAGGTAGGTTAATTAATTGACCATAACTGGCGTATATACCATTCACATATCTCAGACGTCTAAATTCATAAAAGAAATACGTGGCGAAATTAATCTTTCAAAAACTAAATATAAAAGTGGTAAATGCTAAGGTACATCTGGATATTTGAAGCCGTTATATGTTGATATTAGAGGAATATTCTTCTTTTTTAAAGCTTGTACGCATGTCTTACAAAGCTTAGTATTTTCTATAGGTAAATTAGGTATAAATTGCATTAGAATATTCTTATGTTCATTAGATGGCTCTTTTAAATCCTTTTTAAACCACAATCTGTCACATACTAAGCATGGATGTTCAAATGAATTGCCCAAGAAATTTATTTTAAATTCCTTATGAACTCGTTTAAATTGATGATAATTGCTATATGGTAAAGAAGGATCAAAATCCATATCAATTTGCTCGCCAGTGGAATGATTAATTACTAACTGGTCTGAACAGTTAGAATAAATAGAGGGTACATCTGATTGAGTTAATTCCTGATCCATGATTGTGTCTTGGTTTAACGAATTGCGTTCTTCATCCGGTAAAATGTCTTGATTAGACAATAGATGTATAATCGAAGCATCAGCTAAATATTGATTATTTCGTTCTTGAGATCAGGAACTTTGCTCCATGTTTGTTAATGTAATGTTTTTTGATGTTATACGATTATTACACGGCATAGAAGAATTTTCCATATGCACATCAGCTTGCACAGTAATATAATTGTGATAGTCATCTTTTGCAGTAGACAACGATGCATCTTGAAGAAGTAAAAGTAAAAAATAAAAACCAAATTCCCAAACGTACCAAAAGAAGTATAAGTTCAAAAATAATAATTAGCAGTGCTATTAGTTATTGCTGTGAATTTTAAATTGTATAAATTTGTACCGGTAATAATAGGATGAGCCGATGGGTCAGAAGTCAATTGGTTTTCTTGAAGAAATAAATGTAAAATAAATGTCAAATAAAATCAATGTAAATAACTTCTAATAACTTCAAAACATAAAGACCGAACAAAAAAAATAAATAATTACCAATACTATTAGTTATTACTGGGTCATTTAAATTATTTAAATTTGTACCGGTAATCACAGACTTAGCCGATGGTTCGCAAAGTAAATTAAAAGTAACGGATTACATAAAATTTCATTCGCAGGCAATTCATAACCTTTTAGAATAATTTTTCTTCGCAATTAAGATCAATACAACGTTTGACATTAGCGTGCATTATGTTTTCCTTATTTTTCTCATTATTTTCCTTATTTTTCTTATTCCTTTTCCTAATAAGACGATAATCTCTACATTTCTCTGAATTAGTTTTTGGCATATTGAAAACTAAAACCGAAATTTAAATGTATACTGATCCTGGTCAATAAAAAGCTGCAAGAGATTATAGTTTAATAATAACTTCAAAATTAAAATAATTAAAATAATTAAAATAAAATAAATAAATTTCCAATAATTAATAATAAATAATAAAATTTAAACTATAGATAAATGTGAATATTTAATTTTATTTTTGTATTGTTGCTAAGGATAATAGTTGAAGATCTATATGTCCGATCGGCACTATTGTTTTATTAATTTAAATCGCAATGTGTCCAGCAACTTTTGTACGATTTTCTGGCAATCTTTAGTGAATCTGGAAACTTAAGCCACATAACATTTACTTCTCCATCATTATTGTATTCAATATGAAATAACTACAATTTTCCCGAATGCCAATATATACTCTACATTTGTAAATAACATAAAATATAACTTCAATAAAAACTTTAAAAAATAAAGATATTAAATACAATTTAAATAAAATACAATTATTAAAAAAATTAATAAAATTAAACAACAAATAAGAAAAAAGAAAAACACTTGGTTAAATCAATACAAAGTATAATATTATATTATCTCGTCAGGAAAAAGCCTTGTAGCATAAAAGCTCTGGTTGTTAAATGAAATATAATAAAAATTGCTTTTAAACAAAAGATTAAACACGTATCTCACCTCTTGCTCGCTTCGTTTGTATACGGATTCAACAAAAAGGTTCACCTCGTTTATGGAAGTATAAGGAATACTTATACTTTCTTATTTAGCTTCCAGCTTAAATCGCTTTGTTCGTCGCATTCTTTGTAAATTCTTTGCTGCTTATCTAAGACGTGTCGTCGTAGGCGTCTAGTGGAAAAATGGGACGAGTGCTTTTTTTAATAGGCCCTGCAGGGCGTGCTTAGCAACGGTCCAAATAGTGGGGAGGGACGATGAGAAAATTTCCTTATTTTTAATATTTTCGAAATGATCGGCCGCGTATTTCGAATATACGCTAAGAATCTATGTCACGTCCTAGTGACGATTTGATATACCAAAACGTACTATCCAATAATTGTGATTTGTCCTCCTGCCATATATACGAAAATTTTTAAAATTTTGGCACTTATATTTTTATTTGCGTTTGCGCATAGTTACGATACGATTACTAAAATAATTTACCATTGTATAACAAATAACCGTAAAATAAGTCACCTTACATTATATTCACTTTAAATTCTATTTGTATTAAGCACTCTTATGAATGACCATCGATAATTATCATTTTTGACTGCATACTATAATAGTAAAACATATATCAATTGTCGTTCATAGAGAAACCTGCCTTACCGACAACTGAAGTCGGTAAACGGGTCTTTTGATAAGTGGAAGTCGGTAATACCGACTTCGTGCTCCTACATTACCGAACTTATTATTTACATTTGGTTAATATAACAATTACTATTAGCATTTATCTTTATTTAAATGATTGCTGCAAATAAATTTATATATATTTTATTTTTCCTTTAATTGAGAATAAACTTTGACAATTATTAATATTAATAAAACAAATAATTAATAACATTTATATAAAGTAATAATGTTAGCTTGCACGTAAAATTTCCACAGTCGTAATAAAGGCACACGTGCAATGAAAGGAAACCTTTTAGCTCAAGTATAAGGCGCACGAGCAGTTCGAGAATTCACGCTTGATTGTAACCTATATCTTGGCAACGTAATATGACACCTTTATCTCTTCAGAGAATTCACGCTTGATTGTAACCTTAATCGTGTCAACGTAACATGACACCTTTATCTCTTCGGAGAATTCGCGCTTGATAGTAATTAATATTTCCTCGCTTCCGAGAATAGTAATCGTCAGCACATTCTTCTCCAAGGTTGGCATTTCGCAGAAAAGAAGTTGGTAGTGGAGGAAGCACCTAGCGCAAGTGGGGGTACCTCCCACTCGGCCGTACGGGACTCGACGTGGGGAGCTTAGAGACTCCTCTCAGTCAGTCTACCGGCAACCTTTATACTTATAACACATAAAGTCTACTCTTAACATATAAATCTTAATTATCTCTTCTTAAATATTTTGTACTTATTCATTTTTGCTTGAAAGACTCTCTTCCAATACAACAACTTCTTGTTTAAGACAAGTCTTTTTCAAGATAGTCTTCTTCATACGTTAACGAAGCTTGACAAAAGAGCAGTCTTTTTCAAGATACTCTTTATTGTTATTCAGTCAACTTGGAAGACATACTTCTTCACTAGTTATTGTAATTATTAACTAATAGTTAATAATTTACTCAATTCACAATTTTGCTTAATTGTACAAATATTATATAAGAGTACGTTCTTGCATCTTTATAATACTGCGTTCAGTTAACATTTGCTCTGTTACACGTCGTTTTCTTTCTAACATTGTGAACATAACTTGTGTAAACTCCGTGTATAATTTGAATATCAACTGTTATTTAGAATATATTTTGTTTTACCAAATATCGTGTGTTGTGATTTGAAATTAAATTCCTGTAGGCCGAAATCCTCAATTGTTATCAGGGAAGCCAATCCAAATTGCTGACAGAAACAACATCTCTCTGATACCTCAAAATCTATCAACCATCTTCAACATCTATCAAACAAAAGCGGCACCAAGGTAAGTAAAAGATTCTACTTATTTTGGGATTGAGGCTCCTCTTGCCCAGATCCCGAGTAAAGTCCGGCTCAACGAATTGCTCAAAAAAGGCACTCTTCCTAACCGAGTAAATTCTGAAAACGATTGACCGGGAAAAAGGAAGATTAAAATTTTTCTTGCTCCCCTTGACAACCCCATCTGGGACGTCACATCAATAATCTTTATAAATGGTACATAAATTGTAATTACGTTGAGTGTCTTACGAATTCTGAAGGAAATCCTCGTCAGGCTACGCTCGTTATTTAGTATTGAAAAAAAAGTATAACTTCAAAACAATCAACAAAAATTCATATTGCACAATACGTTTCCATTCTTTCATGATAAATTCTCCATATTATTATAATTAATTACAGATTACCTATCACAATGATAACATATTATTATTATTATTATCATTATCAATTTTCCTTGTAACTTTTTAATTTTCCTAGTTTATTTTTTATTTAATGTTATTAATATTACATTAATAGTATTATTATTATTAATTTTATTTTTACATAGAATATCGTTGATAAAGAAACCTGTTCTTCTTCCCTGCTTGATAATCAATAATATTTTCTTATGGAAAAAGATTATTTCTCTTTTACTATTATATTTTTATTCTCATTTATTTATTGAAGTTATTTAATTTTATATATATATATATTTATAGCATGACCAGTAAAAAGGAGGAGGATTGAAAATATGAGTAGATAAGATACTAATTATTCTTTTCTATTAAGTTAACTAAATAACCTTATACCTATACCGAGATACCTATTTACTTATATTCTAAAGAACATTTATAACTAGCTTAATTTAAAAATTTTTTCTAGATTTTAACAATAATTAAATTAGATAGTAAGAAGAAGTATGCAGTAGAACGATTCAGGATAGGTATGCGATTTTTAAAGAGTAAGAATAACTATTGGTTAATGGAAATCTCATACAATGAACAAGATAAAACTATTTCAACACAAGTACTCTTTGTAACTCGAGAGATTTTTATTTAAAATTTTCTTGGTTTAACCGCACTGTTAAATTATGCTTAAATATTTATTTATGCGATTAAATTAGCAAATTAAATGCTTTTACGTATGAAGCATTGTCATTGTACTTTCATTTAAAAGAAATCTTTCCCACGGAATCCGATGACCTTTCACTTCTAATTGTTTTTTATATAAGAAATATATTTCCGTATGAACTATAGGGTAAACGATTCAAGATACCTTTTTTATTATATTCTAAAGAACATTTATTACTTGCATGACTTGAAAATTTTTTCACGATTTAATAAATACAAAGAACAGACGTAAATAGAATTTACTTCTATCTAATATAGATCATTAAAAATACTTCTCGAGCATTCATAATGAAATATCAAAGTATTAAATATTACAGAATAATAATATTGTATAACATTTAAAAGAATTTAATTACAAGTAAAATTTTTTATTCAACAATTTAATTATTACTCTTTTTAAAGCATTATACGAGACAATTATCTAATAAAATAGCAATACTTAAAAAAATATTACCAGTTTGTAGTATTGCACGCATAAGGAACTTTAACAATAATTTAATTAGATGGTAAGAAGAAGAATGAAGTAGAACGATCCAGGATACGTATGAGATTTCTAAAGAGTAGGAATAACTATTGGTTAATGGAAATCTCATAAAATGAATAAGATAAAACTATTTCAACCCAAGTACTCTTTGTATCTCAAAAGATTTTTATTTAAAATTTTCTTGGTTTAATCTAAAGAGTAAACGATTCAAGATACCTTTTTTATTATATTCTAAAGAACATTTATTACTTGCATGACTTGAAAATTTTTTCACGATTTAATAAATACAAAGAACAGACGTAAATAGAATTTACTTCTATCTAATATAGATCTTTAAAAATACTTCTCGATTATTCTTAATGCAATATCAAAGTATTTAATATTACAGAATATTAATATTGTATAACATTTAAAAGAATTTAATTACAAGTAAAATTTTTTATTCAACATTTTAATTATTACTCTTTTTAAAGCATTATACGAGTCATTAATCTAATAAAATAGCAATACTTAAAAAAATATTACCAGTTTGTAGTATTGCACGCATAAGGCACTTTAACAATAATTAAATTAGATGGTAAGAAGAAGTATGAAGTAGAACGATTCAGGATACGTATGAGATTTCTAAAGAGTAAGAATAACTATTGGTTAATGGAAATCTCATAAAATGAACAAGATAAAACTATTTCAACACAAGTACTCTTTGTATCTCAAAAGATTTTTATTTAAAATTTTCTTGTTAAATTATGCCTAAATATTTATTTATGCAATTAAATTAGCAAATTAAATGCTTTTACGTATGAAGCATTGTCATTGTACTTTCATTTAAAAGAAATCTTTCCCACGGAATCCGATGACCTTTCACTTCTAATTGTTTTTTATATAAGAAATAAATTTCCATTTGAACTACAAGAAAAACGATTCGAAATACTTAATTTTTTTAAATTTGAGAACATGTAATACTTCCTTGATTACAACATTTTTTCAAGACCTTATAAATCCGTAGAAAAGACGTAAATGGCAATACACTTACGTATAATATTCTTTTTGAAGTTATACTTCTTTGGCGCTTTGGGAAAAATGTAGTTGGGAGTGCTTTTGTTCGGAGCGTCTGGAGAAACGACACCATGAAGTTTGTCGGTTTTAACGACGCGCGGCAAAGCGATTTCAAGTATACGGCACAAAGTTGTCTCTCTTCTTCTTCCCCTTTTTTTCTCAAGCGGGTCACCCATCCAAATACAAATCAGCGCTGCTATACTTAAATTATCGAGCGAGAACTAATGCTGTAACCGCGCCATGGCTGTTGACGCATAAAGTAATTCGATATATCTATCTCATATTTAGTGTGGACTGTTATCTAAATTTTGATATTGCTTTGCAGAATAAAAGCTCTGTTTGATAAATTAAATATAATATGAAAATGAGGTTTTAACAAATGACTAAACACGTATCACACCTCTTGCTCGCTTTGCTTGTATACGGATTCAACAAAAAGGTTCACATCGTTTATTGAAGTTTGAGGAATACTTATACTTTTCTTAATTCGCGTCTAGTTTAAATCGATTTGTTCGTCGCTTTTTTTTTATTTGCTTGTGTCTAAAACGTGTCGTATGCGTCCAGTAGAAGAATTGGACGAGTGTCTTTGTTTAATAGGCCAAGCGGGGTTTGCTTAGCAACGGCTTAAAGAGTGGGGAAGGACGGTAACACAATTTCGATATTGTCAATATTCTCGAAATGATTGAGCCGCGTATTTCGAATATACGCTAAGAATCTATAATCTTTAAAAATGGTACATAAATCGTTATTACATTGAGTGCCTCGCGAATTCTGAAGAGAATCCTCGTCAGGCTACGATCATTACTTAATATTGAAAAACATGTATAACTTCAAAACAATCACAATAAATTCACATTGCACAATACGTTTCCAGTCTTTTAGGATACAATCTCCAAATTTTTATAATTAATTACAGATTACCTATCACAATGATTACATATTATTTTTATTATTATCATTATGATTTTTCTTGTTACTTTTTAATATTCCTAGTTAATTTTTTAATAAGTGATATTATTATTACATTATTAGTGTTGATGAAATAAAATAAAAATTGAGATGAACGTCGAGCACTTTACAATTGTTGGTTTGAATTTCAAATAAGACCGTTACCAATATGTAGTCGTCAGGTGTTACCGTACGTGAGACTGTTTTTTAGAGATATTTAGTATTATATTATTCCGTGAGTAGACGTTAAATGATTATATTAATCACGTGAGTGGTCAGAGAAACGGAACGAGATCGCGAGTAAGTAACAGAGATTCTTTAAAGATCACGTCGTAACCGTTTGAGAATTTTAACTATAATAACTGCGTGGTAACGGATGCTGGAGAAGCCGGCGTTACGGCGAGGCGTCAAAAGTCGCTCGGGAACGAATCGTGTTTCTAGTGCGACAACTGTCGGTTAGCGCCGTTCCTTGGGAATGCTTATTCCCAAACAATTAGTATTATTATTTTTAATTTTATCTTTACATAGAGTTTAGTTTATAAAGAAACCTGTTCCTCTTCCCTTCTTGATGATCGATAATATTCTCTTATGTAAGAAGATTATTTTTTTTTATTTTTATATTTTTATTCTCATTATTTTATTTGATTTTACATAAATAAGTAAGTTTGGGATAAATCTAAACTATAACGTGACACATTAGAGGGAGCCGCTCGACACTCAGAACAAGTTTGAGTCGCGCAGTCGCGACGCTTGAGGGTCGTAACTACGTTATACGTGAGAGGGGGGGTAACCACAGAGATATATATATATATATATATATATATATATATATATATATATATATATATATATATGTAAGATTCATGGCTCTTGTCGATGATTATTGTAATTAAGTTTAATTTGTAAGGACAATAAAGTAAAGCTGTACTCGTTGTTGATTCAGTTATTAATAGCATCAACCGCTTTACTTATTATTTGTATCGTAGTTACCTTATTTATAAAGAAAAAGAAATTGTCTCTCTCTTATAAATATATATATTTATAGCGTCACCAGGTAAAAAGGGGGAGGATTGAAAGTATGAAAAAATAAGCTATTAGGTGTACAAATAAGTTTCCGCCGTTTTAATGTAGATAGCGCGGCGCGGAGTTTCCGTTAAATTTCGCAGATGATATCCTGCTTAAAAATTAGTTTGGACGTTTAAGAACAACATAACCTATTAATATTATTGATTTTATATTGGTAAAATATAATTTTTTTTAGTTGAAAATGTCCAAATTTGAGCCAAATAAGCGTCATTTGCGGGAAATATTAGTTTACTTCTTTAATATAAAGAAATCTGCTGCTGAGGCGCATCGATTGCTCGTAGAAGCATATGGTGAGACTGCTTTGAGTGAGAGAACGTGTCGTGAGTGGTTTCAAAAGTTTCAAAACGGTGATTTCGACGTAGAAGACAAAGATCGCAGTGGAAGGCCAAAAATTTACGAGGATGCAGAATTGGAGGAAATATTGAGGAAGATTCATCTCAAACACAAAAAGAACTTGCTGTAACATTAGAAGTCACTCAGCAAGCAGTCTCACATCGTTTAAAATCATTAGGAATGATTAATAAACAAGGAAATTGGGTTCCGTACGAATTAAAGCCGAGAGATATTGAACGCCGATTATGCTTAAGTGAAATACTGCTTGCTAGACATAAAAAAAAGGGTTTTTCACATCGTATCATCACTGGTGACGAGAAATGGATACATTATGATAATCTAAAAAGAAGAAAATCATGAGGATTACCAAGCCAAGCGTCAACATCAACAGCAAAACCGAATATTCACAGAAAAAAACTCTTGCTGTGTATTTGGTGTGATCAGCTGGGTGTAGTGTATTATGAGTTGCTTAATCCGAGCGAAACAATCACCGGAGCCCTCTATCGAACACAATTAATGCGATTGAGCCGAGCTCTGAAGGAAAAACGCCCTCAATACTATTCTAGACACGAAAAATTATTCTCCTGCATGACAATGCTCGTCCACATGTAGCGGCTCCCGTGAAAAAGTATTTGGAAACACTTGATTGGGAAGTGTTACCCCACCCGCCGTATTCACCAGACATTGCACCGTCCGATTATCACCTATTTTGGTCCATGGCACATGCTCTGTCGGAGCAGCGGTTCAAATCATATGAAGATACCAAAAATTGGGTTGATTCGTGGATAGCCTCAAAAGACAAGGAGTTCTTCCGACGTGGGATCCGAATGTTGAATGAGAGATGGGAAAAAGTCATTGCAAGTGATGGAAAGTATTTTAAATAACCTTAAAATTACCATTCTTCTAGAATAAATACCTAATTTTTAATAAAAAAACGGCGGAAACTTATTTGTACACCTAATACTAATTATTATTTTTTATTAAGGTAACAGAAGAAAGAAAGGAAAAAGTATTTTCAATTGATCGATATATGATATCTATAAGAAAGAATAAAAAAATATCAAAATATAGATATCAGTCCACATTAAATATAAGGGTGATATATTGAATTACTTTATGCGTCAACGGCTATGGCGCAGTGGTAGCACTAGTTCCCGCTACTTCTCCTCGAACCGTCGAGGCGAGAGGATCGTGCCGGAGTGCGTACGTGACTGAAATTCGACGCGAATTTTCACGGTTAGTGCAAAAATCGGATCGTCCAGTGCTATATTAAGAAAAAAATTATCAGAAAAAGCAAAGAAAATATTAATCTAAGCATCGATAACTACTTTCGATAACCATGTCAGTCTCCCACAGAGGAGGCGGCAGTAACGGATTTATATATATAGTAGCAAAATTGACTGTGATAATACTGAAATGGAGACACAGGGAAATACAATGGCCAAAAAACGCAATCGCTTGAATCCGAAACCTAAAATACCTGAGAAAAGGGATAGACAGGTGGAAAAACATGCGAAGAAACCGATAAAAAAAAACTCAGAGTGTAAAGGAAGAAAGTACTGACCTTTGGCGTTCAGTAATGCAGAAAAAAATTGACGATCTTTCAGAGACCATCAAAGACCTAAAAAAAGTGAACGAAGAATTAAAGAACGAGAACGAAAACTTGAAGAAAACTGAAAAGAGAAGAACAAGCTCCACGCCGGCTTCAAATATAATTTCTGAATCGAGCAGCGTAAAATCATTTAAAGATTGTATAAAGCTTTGTAACAGATTCGCTCCGCTAAACCTCAAGGACGATGTAGAAGCGAAACAACAACAAACCGAAGAAAGAAAACAAAACACCGATACACCGAAACTACCTCGGCTAACCGCACAAGAACGAACTACGGAAAAAAAATGTAACTACCTCCGATAAACATCGTTGGAAAAACTCAAAAACGATAACGACAGCTCTGAAGAAAGAGCTTGAAATCGAGGAATTCTATGTGAGAGACAATGGAGAAAACTAATTGACTATGAACGTATCTAGTTACGAAGATTACGATAAAGTCAAGGCGGCCTTAGACCAATCGAATACAAGGTATTTCACATACACCCCAAAAACTGAAAAGAGTCAAACTTTAATCCTTAAAGGAATGAACAATAGCTTCATACCAGAAAAATTCTTAATGATCTAAAAGAAATGAATAATAAAGACCTTGAATTAACCAAAGTTTCGAGATTCACAACAACTCATGCATTGAAAATGAACAAGAAACTTCCAATGTTATTGTGCATATATCGGCAGCTAGCGTATCTTCAAAATTGCGTAGTATTAAATATGTCAACCATCAAGTCATAA
This sequence comes from Polistes fuscatus, assembly GCF_010416935.1. Classification (NCBI taxonomy): domain Eukaryota; kingdom Metazoa; phylum Arthropoda; class Insecta; order Hymenoptera; family Vespidae; genus Polistes; species Polistes fuscatus. Next base: position 69,140 of record NW_025113172.1, on the reverse strand, counting down.
GATGGAAAAAATTGCGAAAAACTGAAATCATCTAATGCAAAAAATGCCAAAGACTCGGGCATGTAGCGATCAATTGTACCGATGCGTCAAATGTGACGAGAACCACGAGCTAGGTCAAGGCAAAATCAACAAATAAGACAAAGAGATAAATAGAGAAATCCTCTTCTGTGTATTGTGCAATAATCATGGACACCCTGCATCGTACAAGGCTGCCTGAAGAGACTAGCGTTGCTAAACAAAATCAAAGAAAAGAAACGAGTAGAACAAGAAAGGAGGCAACATAAAATCATACAAATGAATAACTATGTGAGTTCTAACCTCCGATACTCTGAAGTCGTAAAAAACAACCCGACAAACAACAGAGTTGGTCGCAGAGAAGCATTCGCCACTAACGTTATCCTAAACCCCCATCCGATAACAGAAACACAAAGGATTTCAGAAATAGCCGAAGACGTCAAGAAGACTCTCATAGAGGTCTTCTAAAAGCAATTTGACTAGCTTAAAAGAGAGTCATCGAAAATTCAAGACGTATGGACGTTCTTTTTGATATCATCGAACAAAATGACAATGGACATGCATATTAAGAAAAAAAAAAAAACCGACAGCAAATACTCCACATAGTCAGCATAAATGTAAACTCGCTTATACAAAACTACAGAAGAGCAACTCTTCTTAAATTTATGAAAACACGTAAACCCGACATCATTCTAATAAGTGAAACCAAGCTTAATAGCGTCCATAATATATCATTCCAAAACTACGACATCATAAGAACAGTCAGACCAAACTCCATTCAAGGTGGGGGTACCGCTATAGCAATAAAGAGAAACATCAAGTACACCAATATAAATATGCAAGCACTTACGAACTCGAAAATAATTGAAACAACTGTGATAAAACTCAACCTCACCGATGGCGTTTCGATATACATAATTGCAGCTTACGCGGCAGGTAACCACAAAAAAGAATTCCATCTCGAATTCGCGAAAATGTTATACCTGAAACTGGAAGCATTGAATAACTACTACGTAATAGCAGGTGACTTGAACGCGAAACACCAACACTGGAAAAATAACACATGCAATCCAAGAGGAACATTTCTCTTCAATTGGCTGCAAGAGAACGACATAGATTATAAAGCTTGACTAAGGAGCACAGATATCCCCTCATTTCCCAGAGGAAACTCATACATAGATATCTGTATAGCGGACTGTAGATTAGAGTTCCACAACACCGACAAAGACGGAAACTTGAGATGTTTACCCTACGATAGCGACCACAATGCGGTATCGATGACGATCTCCAAAGAAAAAGATACTCTTTTTACTCTAGAAGAGCAGGACAATTCACATTCTTTAAACTACAGACGAACCGACTGGGACAAATTTCGGAGATTTCTAAATAACTATTGCAGAATAAAGATACCCAGAGATAGAAACCTATCGAACCACGAAATAAACAGTTATCTGACAGTGATGAACGAGGCTATAAAAAAAGCAATAAACTCATCGGTACCGAAAATAAAACACCAAGACTCAATGGAAGTATACTCGAATGAACGCATAAGAAAAATACAGAAGACAAAAAGCTATCTCATAACGAGAATAAATCAGGCGTACAGGAGGTTCAATATCATGATAATCCAGAACTTACTATGCTGAAAGACACATTATCGAAGGTTAAAAAACAATTCAAACAAGAATACTGAATATCTATAAATAAATATTGGCGAAAGAAAATCCGTAATATTCCAAAATACGATCCAGAAAATATGTTTCAATAATAAACCGGATATTTAGACCACGTGGGAAAGCAGCGATCGCGAATCTACAGATACCTGAAAATAATACAGTCTTGCTGGAGAGAGCGGGCATCGATATAGAAACATTAAGCAAGAAACAATCGAACAACTACATCATAGCCGAACCGAAAGATAAGCTCAATGTAATAGGGGCACATTTTGAAAATATTCATACCCAAAATAGCGAGATAGCTAAAGAACGTCTATGTAGACTGATTGAAATGACAGTAAGTAATCTCAAAAATGAAATTGTTGAAGAAGAACGCAATAAGACTACAGTGACAGAGTTCTCGGTGAACAACCATTCCGATAAACCCTCGAACGAAACTTGTAATTACTTCATCAACGAGGGAGAACTAATAAAAATATTCAGAAAGCTAAATAATAAAAAATCAGCAGGCATAGAAAACATACCAAACATCGCTCTGAAAAACCTACCAGTAAATATGATTGACCTATACGGAGTGCTCTTTAATAACGCACTGAACAACAAATATTTTCCGGACAGCTGGAAAAAAGCAAAGATAGTAGCAATACCAAAACCTGGAAAAGACGCTATGAAACCATCGAGCTACAGGCCAATCAGCTTATTACCGAACATAAGAAAAGTTTTCGAAATCCCCGTTAATAGAGCATTAACTAATTTCTGTAACGAGAACGATATCATACCGGAAAGACAAGTTGGTTTCAAACACAGACACTCTACTCTACACGCAGTCAATAAACTTACCTCAGACATCTGCTGGGCACTCAATAATAACGAATGCGTGGGAGCTTGCTTAATAGATCTTGAGGAAGCCTTCGATACAGTATGGACAGACGGACTTATATACAAAATGATCAAGAAAAAATTTCCAACCATTTTATCAAATTAACGTACAACATGGTACAAGAAAAAAGTTTCGTGACTACCGACGGTAACGAGATAACAAATACTGAATTCGAAGTGAAGAATGATCTTCAACAAGGAACATCCAATCACCAATACTCTTCAACATATACAACAGCGACATACTGAGACTTTTTGGTTTTAACTCGAACAATAATAAATCTGCAATATCATTCGCCGACGATTTGATCATCTATAACAAAGGGAAAAAAGCCACGATTATCCAAGAGCAATTAAAGAAAGCCTTTCACGAAGTATTATTCTACTGCGTTTCCTGGAAGCTGAAAATAAACACAAGTAAATGCGAAACGATAATATTCAGACCACGACTCGACAAAGCGAACCGAGATGTGAAGAAAAATTGGAAGAGCTTTGGAATCAAAAAAGCGAAAGACTCAGATATAAAATACTACACAAAACCACGGTAAAATAAATGGGAGTGTACACAGATTACACATTTAACCTGTAGATATATATGTATGAGAAACTAGAGAAAGCAAAGAAAGGATTCCAGAAATTGGGGAGGCTAATGCATAATGCTCACTTAAACCCAAAAATTAAATTTAACTGCTACCTGTCGATAATCCGCCCAATATTGACATATGGAAGCCCGATTTGGTTCAATCAAAATGCGGCAAAGATGGAAAAAATCAGGTCATTCGAACGAAAATGTCTATGTGCCTGCCTAGGAAAATATTGAACAGCTGACTCGAACTACCAAAAATACATAAGCAACGCAAAATTATACGATTTAGCAAATACAAGCAGAATAGATACGCATATTCTAAAACTGAATAGAGATCATTTCGTCAACACGAGGAAAGTACCTTACAATAGTCTAATCTCAGCAATAACATATCAAAACGACTCTTACTTCAAGAAAACGCTAATGACGGGATATATACCACCCGAAGCATTCATCTACCTGAATAAAATGGGATACATCCAGGACAATAATAACGTCCCCATAATATACCACATAAGTAGAAAAGCGAGGAAAACGACAATTGAATATGACCAATTCTTGGACAGCAAGAAACAATCCAACTGCTGGATATACAAAATGTCGCTATCTAAGAAAGATCGTAAGGACCAGCATCGGCGAAATGTAAAGAAATACTAGTGGTTAAGCGATTGAAGGGAAAAGACAGAATAAATAAACTTCGATACAGACTAGGGACAAAAGTGCCATAAGAAGAATCGACTAGTCTAGTCCAAAGACTATTGTCGATCGAAAAAAAACACTCCCATCACATTTTCCCAAACGCGCCAAAAGAAGTATAACTTCAAAAACAATTATCTATCATCTTAAATAATTCAAATCAAAGTTAAAGTATTTAATTATAAAGTAACCGTTGATTGTATTTATAAATGCTATAAAAAGAATTTAAAATGTTTATGCCTAACAAATATTTTGTCTGTGCCTATTTTTAGTTTCAACAAAATCTTCATGTTAGAACTTTTTTATTTTAAAATCTGTTTAGTTTCAACAAAATTTTCTTGTACGAACTTATTTATTTAAAAATCTTAAAACCTTTTCGAAACAAGTTTCTGTTAATAATAAATGCAAAAAGATGATCGAAATTTTAATTACATTTAATATATATAATATTAAATGTAAGTAAATATAATATGCAAATGTATGAAATATAGTATATAATTAATATCTCATACAAAATAAACATATAAATGAAATAGTAGTACATAAATCAATATCATAATATTGTAAAATTTAGATGTTTAGAAAATCATAAAGATTTTTTAGTTGTATCTAATAACATATTTTAATCCTTAACAAATAAATTAAAACTGCAAAATTATCTTCAAATCTTTTAGTTTATCATTTCACAAACAAACAATTTAACTAATACTTCAACCTAATAATTTTTTTTGTTTTTATTAACTCCATACATCTTTACAATTTGTCCGTAGACATTTGGTTTATTTTTATATAAGTGAAAAATGATAGCATGTGGACGGTTTCTTCAATGAGATGGCGTCTCGCTATCGTCACTTATTTCGGTTAGGATTAATTCTTTACAAGGTTTGCTGGGTGGATTATTTTGAGCCTACTAGAAATATATTGGTTGTAGTTATCGTTGGTTTGCTGGTTTATGTGCGTATCAATTCTTCTTTTGTATCTGCAAGTTGTCTAAGTTATTTCTTTTTCTATCGAGGGAATATATTGGTCCTTCCTTATCTCTTCTTTACGGAAGTAACATTGAGCATTCACGATTGTTCGTAGGGAGTTTATGGATTGCTTAGCCTCGAGCTTAGCAAAGGAACTTTTCGCTGCTATACCGCATAGCGGTATTCCATAGGTCCAGATTAGTTTTATTATTGTTTTTCAAATTATATGTTTGTCTTCTATGCTAAGTTTAAATTTTTTACCTTTCTATCTACTGTATACGATGGGCAACGAAGCGGGGTGTGCTCTGCATCGTCATCCTCATCCTACTTGCCAATAAAGCACTGCGATGAAAGTATATTACAACTCTCGCCCCTGGTATGTTGTAATGATAAATAGGATTTTTTTTAGTCGGCAAGTAACCCGTACTAGGACCGGTCTAATTAGACTTTTCCTGATTAAGGAAAGAATCTCGGACGGTCAGAATCCGGCACTAACTCTGCTAACGGGCCTTGGATGCTTGTGAAAGCTTTTGCCCCTGTTGTAATAACAACAAAAACACGAGTGTGTACTTATGTACGCACGTAAGATGTTATAATTCTTTGGCGGAACAAAACAAAATATAACCTCAATAATCTCAAAGATAACTTCCAAAATAACTCCAATTATCCCGCGTTCTAATATACTCTAGATTTTTATAAAAAACGACAAAATAATAAATACATCATGTATCAATATATTACCTATAACTATATATACAATAAAAAGGAATTTAATCGTCACGCTCGAAACAAAGATTTAACCTTTTTCTCAATTTTTAATAGAAGTCTAAATAAGTCGATGGTTAAAATCATTTTTTCGAATTACAAGAATGGAAAATAGGTTTATAGCACTATCACTTTTTACATTATCACTTATTACTGACGTTTATTATTAATTTAAATATTATTAACGAGATAAACATGTTGTGCTATTAACCATGAAAAATATGCAGAAGTTTTCAGTTGTCCTATGCGTAGGAGAAACAGTAAATTTCAATTGTATATAAGTATTACTTCCATATGTTCCTTGTAAGTATAAACAGATTTTATCCTTTTTAAAATCATGATAAGAATTTATTTCATCTGCATTGTAGGTTCGGAAATTTTCAGCACTCTATTAGCAAGACAATGATATTTTCAACGCTCCTCTATGTAGTAGGCATAGTAAATTTCTATTATATATTTTTTTGGCAACTAAGTAACTGCTGATTTCAGGTATAGACGTCTTTCCCATTATTATAATATCCGTAAATGTTATGATATTCTTCTTCTTATATATGTTAGCTGTAATCCTTACTTAGCTTTACAAGTTCATTGCGTAGATATTTTTCTAAAAATTTTTTTTTATCTTAATATTATTATGGAGTGCAAAAACGAAAATTTTCGCCATATATGTCAATCAAAAACGATCGTGGTGCATGCGTAATGAGTCATCCCAAATCACTTCAAAGACAAATATCCCACAAAAGAAGATTTCTTTGTTAATTAGGAAGGATAAGTAAGGTGCGGTGTATTTTGACTTGCTTCAAAGGAACCAAACCATTAATTCGGAGGTCTACTGTCGACAACTGGACAAATTGAATGCAGCGGTCAAGGAAAAGCGTCCAAAATTAGTCAATCGCAATGGTGTCATTTTCCAACATGACAATGCTAGGCCGCACACGTCTTTGTTACTCAGAAAAAATCGATGGATATTAGTTAGGAATTGATGTTACATCCACCATATAGACCTGATCTCGCGCCATTGAATTACCACTTATCTTGATCCTTGGACAACTACCTTCGTAGTAAAACTTTCCTTGATGATGACACTGCAAAATCTCACTTAACTTAGTTTTTGGCCGAAGAGGATCAGACTTTCTACGAGCTTGGTATTTTTAAGTTTTCACAGAGATGGCAATAGGTCATCGAACAAACTGAAAAATACATTATAGATTAAAGTTTATTCTAAGTAAAAAAAAAAAACTCCTTTATTTCATTGAACAAGTCGGGAATTATTTAGTTGCTAACCAATAGTATATTTAACTTAAATATATTAGTACACAAATTCATATTAAAAGTTGATTTAAGTATTTCTTATCTTCTTCTCTAACATCATTTATTAGTCACATATGGTTGCTAATTCACTATCGATATATTAATTTCTACGGAATACATCAGCTATTATAATTATTTATCTGTATTAAAATTTTTAGATACCTTCTATAATTTTTAAATTGGAGATATCTTCTCGTACAAACACAAAGTGAAAACGTCTGATTGCAAAAAAATGTTTAAGGTATAAGAAAAACTACTTATGCTAAGAAAAAAAAATTAACTTATTCTAACTAAAAAAATTATTTATAAAAGGATCTCTTTATTGTTGTTTATCTAGATTGTTAGAAAAAAATACAAATGAAAAAACTGAAAATATAAAGAATAAAAGATCTAAAGAATAATCACACTAAAAAACCATTTTATCGTATAATGAGCTATTATTACCCTTGAAACAATAAACGATAAGGCGAATGATCAAATTTTAAATAGGGAAAACATAATATCTGTTAAAAAAAAAAATTGTCAAAAAATTAACTTCTAGTAAATTGTCTTGATTCTTCAACTGTCTCCATCGGGACTTTAAGTATAAATATTCGCATTCCCTTTACGTAAGTATCAGTAAAACTATCCCAATCAATAATAGAAAAATTAAAGAAGAAGATATGTTTATCGACTACAGATACGTTGTCCCATTACTTCGAAACGTTTTCGTTTTTGAATTCCCCACTCGTTAAAAGTAAAGAAATTCAGTACATATTTAAACTTTTCTATTTTTCTGTAGATATTAAGCAATCAGAAAAACTATACAATAAGATAAATGATGTTCTTTTTTATCGACGAATAATAAATCGCATGTTAATCTAAAATATTGTCAGACATTACCTTTAGTTTCTTCCACTAAGATAAGCTAACAATTCCACTATGATTGCTGTTATCCAGTGCAAAAAAATAGTCAAAAAAATATGGAAAGAATATTTACGATTAGACCATAGGGAGTAGAACCACAAAATTTTTTTCGACGGATATTAATCGCATTATTTTTTTATAATTTTCCATAGTAGCCCAAGTACCTGGTTTTTGAACAAAGGAAACAACATTATAAATTGGAATCTCTTTGTTAACACGAAAATATTTCTTGTTTCTGTTGGAGAGATTAATAATCTGTGGTATGGACCTACGATAAAAGTTCTTTCTTATTCACTCTAAATATTATTTTAAAAGTTGAACTAAAAGCAAATTTTAGAGATTTTTCAGAAAAGAAGAAAAAACTTACTGTTTTTGTGCAACGTCCCATGCGGCAGCAATAGTGTTATTGACAACATAGTCGGCAGGAATTATGTCGCAAATAAAATTTTCATTACAATATATCGTGTGTAAAACACCAGTTGCACTTTCTACAGCAATATCTGTTAATCCATACAGACTGTTTATCCAACCGGCGATTGGTTTCTTTTCCGTTGCGACAACAATGGATGGCCGAATGATGCAAGTAGGAATTCTATTAGAATATTGCCATACGGTATTTTCACAGATTGCCTTTGAATATACGTAAGTGTTGGGTCAATTACTAAGTAGCCTATGAAATAAACGAATTTGCTAATCGACTTTGCTCTAAAAAAAAAACAATAGTATTCTTGTTTTATTACTTAAGGGTTATTAAGTCTAATTGATCTTTTTTCAAAATCTCTGTCAATTTAATTATGTCTTCTGTCTTTATAGGTGGTTTATAGAATTTTTTTTCAATTTTACTATATACGCAATACGAATATATACGGTCATAATCGGTATCTTTAATGCGTTCGAGGTCCTTCTCTGACAATCCTAAATTTAATTGACTCGTGTCTCCTTCTATCATAATAATCTTTTTTTCGACATCTTTTTGCTTTCTCTTCAATCTTTCAAAGATCTGAAAATTTGAAACCCGGTAATATCTGTTATATTTTTTATTGACATAGTAATTTGTACAATTTACATAACTTTACTTACAACATCATTAAAATACTCTTTAAATCGAGTCTGCGGATCCTAATGTTTTTTGCTCTTATTAGCAATTAAATGGTTGTTACTTCAGGACAACATCTACAAATAGCAATGCATTTATAGAAACATTTTTTGGCAGAAAATATATTCTTATCAAAATAGAATATCATTATATAAGTTTACATATAGAAGGAAAGAGAAAAATAGAGAAAAGAGAGAAAAGAAAGAATAATTATCGTGAAATTAAAATATGAGTAAAAAATGCAAAAGAACTTATTAAACGTACGAATAAGTTAGCAAAAGAGGATAAAGATTATTTTCAAAAACGTATTAAAATAAAAGATATGCGTATCTTGTTTATCTAAACATTAGTTTGATTTGGGATTTTTTTAACTAGTTGCAACTCCAAAATTATTATAGAAAATATTTAGGACTGAACAGTAAGCAGTGTCTCACGTGAGTGTATATATGAATACAGAAGAAATTAAGATTTAGATGAAGCAGAACATTTACTATTGAAAATGCACATATAGATATTTCTAGAATAGCATACTAAGCATGAGTGCATCAGAGTGTGTTTGTATATGTGCGTGTGTACTCATGGGTACGTGATTAAAGACAGAGCTTTTATAGTATTAATTATTATCCGCGATGGCATAATTTGGGATTAAAAAGAGAAGAAATGTTAAGGAGAAAGAAACCGAAAAGAAATGACGTTAAGCGATTGACGATAGACGATAAAGGGAAATGACGTATATATATATATATATATACGTGTCCAACGAACAAAAAAGAGAATGATTATTGTTTGAGAGATTAGAAAGAGTTTGCTTTGAATGATGTTCTGTTAAGAAGTACAAAAAATACATATAATAGTTTTAGTTAAGAAAAATTAGGATATTTATATATATATTTTTATAATATTACCATACACACTACTTTAAATCTTACTATTTTCTTCTAAATCTTACATTTTACTTTAAATCTTGCCTTATACTAAAAATCTTGCTTCTTATCTTAAAACCTTGCTTTCCATCTTTAAACCTTGCTTCCAATCATTAAACCTTGCTTCACATCTTTAAACCTTGCTTCTATCAATTTCTTTGTTGCCTATATATATACATTATCGCCTCTATCATTCTTTTGTTCTTTCCTCTGTTTCATTTCTCGAATATTCGAGAAGATTCGGTACATAACACAATTTGATAACATAGCATTCTCCTATAGAACAAAAGAGTTATATTTAGTTTCTACTTTCTCTTCTCTTATACATATTGTAATAAAATAAATCTAACAATCTCAACAGTTTAGTAAATAGGTACTACAGGTAAATTAGTATAGGAAGTGACGATATTTATCAGTGACTCGGTAGACTATTAACCAAGGATAGCTAAATGTGACTCGCGCGTCAAAAATTAATCCACAAAAACTTTTGAATTGAATTACGCGTCGATTTTCATAAGTTTTAATTTTCAGAATAAAGAATAAGATTTTTCTCTTGGCTCTTGACACATTCACTGACAAAGAATATAACGCTGAAAGCAATGATAAGCCAAATTTGACCCACGCATCCAAAAAGGTTTGCTATCACTGCTATAAACTTTTAAATTTCTATTACATTTTACTTGATCAAACTATATCTCTAAATAATATTTATAGTTATTCTTATTATTTCCTTTTCTTTTTTTTGAAATTTGTAAGAAAAGCTTTTCATATTAAAATAAAAATAATAAATAATAAAAAAATCCCTTTTTTATACTTACATATTACAATTACAATATCTAAAAATCTTTAAAAATTTGTAGGGACAGCTAAGATTATAAAAATAGAGCCTGCAGAATTTCTAATTTTTTTTTTAAATTATTTAAATATAATAGACCATTAATTACAAAAACTCTATGTTATTTATATAAAAAGCTTACATTGCTGTGCGGCAAATGTTAAAATTAAGTTATAGATTTTAAACTTAAGGAATATACTTTTTATTTATTTCAAACAATATAAACCTCTGGGAACATAAAAAATTTTGAAATACTCAAAAAAAAGAACCACCCTTTTGTACATAGTATGAAAATTTATTTAAGACTCATGATTGAAATCTTATAAGGAATGTATAAGTTAATTCGAGAACGAAAACATTTATAAAAGATTTTTACCTTACCAGTTTTGTGAATTTAATTCGGCAACCTTTTAATCTTATTTACAAAATTTTGCCTTTTGTGACTTTCACAGTTTGGAAAGGTATAAAATGATTAAAAGTAGAAAACTTAACTATTTACCTTAACAACTTTTATTACAAAAATATAATAGAATATAAAAGTTATCCGAATTTACGCTATAAGAAAATACTTTATAATATTTGGAAATCTTATGAAGAACTAAGTATGTTGGTTAGTGATCTAAAATGAATATAAGAAACTAAGTATCAAATAATAATAAACTAACCTAACAAAATAACCGTTGATTTTATTCAAAGTTATTTTATTCATCTACTGTTATATATCGACAACCGAACATGGCTTAGCTTGTCTCTGGATATATTGAGACAGGAATTATTTCTTTACAAGACTAAAGAAATTAATCATTCACCTGGCGGGTTTGGGTCAAGTGTTTATTAGGGCTTTGAGTTTAGACAATATAAGATTTATTAATTGAAAGACTAAAAAATTTCGGGCGTAATAATTAGGTTTTCCACAATAAGTATATTATTAAATTACTCAATCTGTGCAGTCTCGACTAGCAGAAGGAGAATAAGACAAACAAGGGCGGGTGTCGTTGGGTGTCCGAAAATATTGCAAAATTTCAATGGAAAGAATCAACAAATACTTAAGGAGGTAACTTACGTTACTGGTGCAGAAAATACTGATCTCTAATCTTACAATTACCTAGTTGTATCTTCTTCTTCTTCATTCTTTAGTTTAGGCAAGTTGCCTGTTTCGTAACGACGTTTTTCTGCCTATTGCACTGTTAAATTTTCACACCATCGATTTCGTGGGCACCCTGTGCTTCAGCGGGCAACAGGTGACTTATCCCGTGCAATTCTGACAATTCTTCCGTTGTCCATTCTGTTAATGTCTTCGTTCTATTCTTTTTTTTTTTTTTAGTATCCATTCGTTAACGTTCTCCACTTTGCATGTTCTTCTTATATCTTCATTTCTCTCTCGGTCCAGTAGTTTTTTTCCAACTATTCTGCGAAGAACTCTCATTTCGGTTGTCTCTAGTAACTGTTTCGTTTTCGCTGTGTCTGGTCGAGTTTCTGCGGTATATGACATAATAGGTCTTATCGTTGCCTTGTAGATTTTTGCTTTGGTCTCTATGTCCATGTTTTTGTTTCGCCATATTGTGTCATTTAAACAACCCGCTATTCTGGATGCCTTCATTGTCTGTTCTCTTACCTCTGCTTTAACATCACCATATCCTGAGATTACTATTCCTAGGTACTTAAATCTCATTTCCTGCTAAATAACCTTCCCTTCAATTTCCAGTTTGCATCTTAACGGTGTCTTTGATGTTGTCATGCATTTAGTTTTCTGTGCCGATATTTTCATGTTGAATGATTTGGCTATGCAGTTAAATCGGTGTAGTAGACGTTGTAGATCATCCTCATTTTCGGCCACTAATACAGCGTCATCAGCATAGCATAGGATGGTTATTTCTTCGTTGCCCATTTTATATCCTTTTAGCAGTCTTACGTTTCTTATTATTTCGTCCATAATGATGTTAAAAAGCAGGGGACTTAATAAATCCCCTTGTCGGATACCACGACCTGCATCAATCGGTTCAGTCAAGGCAGCATTTATCTTTGCTTGGATCTTATTATTCCTATAGATGTCCTCTATGATCTTGATAAGATTATTCGGAATTTGCCGGTTATAGAGGAGGTGTATAACATCCTTTAACAGCCCACGGTCGAATGCCTTTTCCAGATCAATGAAACACACATATGCTGGTCTGTTGTTTTCAATTGATTTTTCTTTTATCTGTCTTATGATGAAAACCACGTATGTGCACGATCTGCCTGATCTGAATCCCTGTTGTTCGTCTTCTAGATTCGTTAAGCTGTTAATTTTGTTCGTTATAACCTTTGTTGTTAGTTTAATGAAGTGTTTAAAAGATTTATTCCCCTGTAATTTAAAGGTAGTTTTTTGTCTCCTTTTGTAAACAAAACTATAGTTGTGCTAGTTCACCATTCATCAGGTATTTTGTGTTGGCATAGTATTTTCTGGATTAGGAATGTTAATTGTTGTTTGAGACGTTGGCCACCATATTTTAGTAATTCGTTTTGGATGCCATCTTACCCTGAGCTCTTCCTATTCTTTAGTTCTCGAATAGCTGTTTCTACATCACTGGACTCAATTTGTATGTCGCTTTTAGTTATTATTTCTAGCGTATTTAGTTCCACTTGAGGTTCTTCTGATTTATAAGCTCTGTTAAATAGTTAATCCAACTTTTTCTTGTGATCTGATTTGTTTGGATCATTTCGTTGACCTCCTTTCTTTGATTTATAATAAATCGCCAGAGTTGTTTTTGGAGTCCATAAAAGTCACTCTCCATTCTTTTCGAAAAAATCTCCCAATAATGTTGTATTGTTTGCCTTATTAATGTCGCTGTTTGATTCCGGATTCGTCTATACATTTCGTATGATTCAGGTGTTCGTAATGTCCTATAGTTAAGGTATGCTATTTTCTTTTTTTTGCATATTTCTTTAATCTCTGGGCGGAACCAAGGAGTTTTGATCATTCTAGCCCGGTTTATTACAGCTCGTGTTCTCAGTGCTTCATATGCAGCTTCTAAAATGTTAGTTTTTAGTTTTTTCTAGGCTGTGTCTATATTATCTTCTTCTTTTATTGGGTTTTTTTCGATTTTATCTTTCAACCTGTTCTTATATTGTTGTTTATTTGGTAAGTTCCATAGTGACTCGATGTTTATTTTTGGTTCTTGGGTTGCTCGGGCAAGGTTGCTTTGGGGTTTAAACTTCATTCTTATTTTTGCTAGGAGCAGGCTATGATCGCTTCCTACATTCGTGGAATTTAACGTCCTGATATCTAGTATTTGGTGTGGTTGGACGTATCTTTTGGTAACAATATATTCAATTGTGGACCTGAAGCCTCTGGTGTTACTGTATGTGAGTTTGTATTGCTCTTTGTGGGTATAGAATGTATTGTTAATCCTAAGCTCGTTAAATGTGCATAATTGTGTCATAAGTTCTCAATTATCGTTTAACACATTTTCGTTGAACTTTTGTTTAATTCCAGGTATTATTTCATTTCCGATGCGGGCGTTAAAATCTCCAAGGAATATCATTTGTTGGTTACTTGGTAATGATCCGACTATATTTTGTAGTTGGTCGTAGAAGGCTTTTCTTTCTTCTTTTGGATTGTTATCTTCGGGTGCATAAATTGACACTATATTTAATTTTTGGTCATCTGTTTTCATTTTTACCAATAATATTCGTGAAGATATGTAATCACACCATTGTATGTTGTTTGTATATTTCTTGGATACTGCGATGGCTACCTATTCTTTTGCCCTGATTTGTTTTTCTACACCACTCTAGATCACTAAGTAGTCGTCGTATTGCATTTGTCCTTTGCTTTTCTTTTTGGTTTCTTGTAAGGCGCATATATCAATTTTATTACCTTTCAATTCTTTTAGGATTTTTTTGTCTTTATTATTAAATGACTTGATGATCCAGGTAGCCAGACGCATTATGTGTTCTTTTTTCCAGTTCTTTGTCCTTTTTCTTGCTTTTGTCGTCATCTGTGAATCCGTCCTATTCCGAGGCAATATTTCGTTTCTGTGAGCAAACTTTTTTTTTTTACGTTGGGTAGGGAGCTAGCCTGATCCAACAACCTTCCTCCTTTTCCCGGGCTTAGGACCAGCAACATGATCGCTGATCTCGATCATGCAGGCGGAGTTGTGGTTGTATATAACAAAATAAAATACACTTATACTCTCGGTTGAACTTGTAGTCAGTCAAAAGTAATTCAAGAGTAAATAATATAAGAAATTTAATAATATAAAATAATACAGTAATAAATGAATAATAAAGAATAATAAATTAGAATACATATAATTAATAATAATAATAAAGAAAATAATGAAATAAAAGTTATATAATATAATGTAATTCAAGAAACAAATCAAAAATTCAAATCATGAAAATTAAATCAAATCAGATATAGAAAATGCTGTTAGAGAATCTATTATCAAAAACTGACGGTATCACTTCTAACAATAAAAAAAATTGTACAAGTTAACAAGTTACAGTGGTGAAGAATTTCGACTAGTCCGAACAATTAGACGGCTGGCAGAAAAGTGCCGATCTTTTCCTCCCTGACAACAACGTGAAATTGAGGAGCTTCATCTGGGGGAATTTCCTGTCGCGATATATAAATAGTCCAACACGAATACGATGTACAGAATTTGTATTATTAATTTGCATATATTAGAATGGGAAGCTACATTGTTATGATGATAATATTCTTTCACAATATTACCAATAATTACATTCAATAATTACAATAATCCCCTACCAATGCATCGTTGTTCGTCTTTTCTGTTATGCCCAGGACGGTGCATAGAATACGAAATGTAAAGAATACGGAGAAGAATCGAAACGAGAATAATAAAGCTAATACGTATATAATAATTGTGGTGGAACGTCACACCTTCCTCGTATTTTAATTATAGTCATCACGATTTGAACAATAGTGAAACGATGACTTTATTTACTCTCAGGTACAAAGTCTTAATTATTAATTGAACATAGTCAATGCAATGAATCGTTTCATAGAGTGCATTTAATTTCTTAAAGAACTCATGTTACGCTGTTGTTTTATCATTTTAATGTTTTGAAAATAGTGTATAATCTTATTATTGGTTTCACAGTAAAAGCTATTGTTAATATTACAACAGTACAATTATTGTACTATATTCGAAAAATTTTACTTTTAATTTCAAAAGAGATTGGGAATTCTCTTGTGTCCCAACAATGTCCCATAAGTTATTTCGCTTCACACTATGTATGATTTCGAGCCTTTCAAGCCATGTTTGTAAACATGCAGGCTTATCTATTGTCCATTTGTGGCAATGATTTCAGTTTTTTCACAGCTCTTTCGAAGTACGTTTCCATGCTAAAAAGTCTCTTTTCAAATCTTTTTTTATGCCGTTTATTATGGATAAGTAAAAGAAGCATTTGCCGTATCTTATGCTTCACTGCTTTAGAAAAAGTAGAAGCGAGAAGGACACTACAAATGAGATTTGCAAAACTACTACTATACTACTATACTACTATACTACTACTGTACTATAACTCAAGAGTCCATGGAAAGTAGTCAAAAAATATTTTACTAAAACCCAAATTTTGTCCAGTTAATCTCTCATACCTACTATACATTAGATTGACAAATGATCAAAGCTCAGCAGCGATTCTTATAGCGTCACATAGGTAGGAAAAGTACAAAATTTATACCAAATTTAAAAGTATTGTAGGATTCGTGAAAAAATTGGGCCGTTGGACTGACTGGACCGGGACTCGAACCCGGATCTTCCGCTTTCCGGGCGACTGCTCTTTAACCCATTGAGCTATCCAGGGCCCACCGTCTAATCTCCTCACGAATGCCTATTTAAGTGTTTGGCTTGAAAGTGCTCGCATCCCACACTCTACCCCCCTGCAACTTTACATTCAACCCCGAATGTTCGTCATTAGATCTTTTCCAACGAACGGACAAACCACTATTTTTTTGGCAATAACATTCTGGTAGACATCAAAACCTTTTCTATAGCGGAGCATCAGTAATTTTAAAAAACACAGAATACGTACTTATTAATTAAACAGAATATCGTTTTTCCGACTATTACAGAATTATTACTTACAATAATACAGACTTACAGAAATACCGAATTAAATTAAATTATGAATAATAATGATAATCGTTCTTTCTTCTTGATCTTGGTTCTACGGAACTCTATGAGTCTACGCTTATGGATCTAATATCCGTTCCTTTACTTATTTACTTAGGGATGACATTGAAAAGCTTTACAAGCAGCCGCAAAATTGTAAATATTTAAAGTCGATAAGATACGTATTCTTTTTCCTCTTTTTCCTCCGTATTCTTTGCATTTCGTATTCTATGCCACGTCTTGTAAATAGCAGGAACCCCTTTCTCCCTTCTACCTCTTATAATGATAAAGCAGCAAAATGCGTGGAAAAATAGGAGCGAGGTAAGAAGCACCACGTTACGTTGGTAGGGGGTTATTTTAATTATTGAATGTATTAATTGGTAATATTGTGAAGAAATATTCTCACGATTACAATAAAGTTTCTTATTGTATTGTATGTAAATTAATAATACGAACGTTATTATCATCAATCTTTGGTACAAACTGACGATGTATCGTTTTTTGCAACAGCTCGCAAGACCGCAAACTTCCTTGGAAGAAAAGCAGAAAGTCTTACTGATCGATTGAGACGTTCTACCTCATTCTCCGTACTCCACAGACCTTGCCCTATCCGAATATTACTTATTGCTCTCGTTAGAAAATTCTCTTCGTGGTAAATGTCCAAAATCCGAAAGCAAAATAAAACCACAAAACAATTAATATTTTGCAAGTAAGTCTCAAGAATTTCTGAAAGAGGGCATAAAGAGGCTTCTTTACAGATTTAAGAAGGTAATAAAGCAGAATAGGTTATATATAACATATTAAATTAACATTAAGCAACAATTATCGTCTAATAAAGTCACATAAAAAAATAAACTGGTGTGTGTACTTATGTACGCCTGTAGGAAGTTATACTTCTTTAGCGTGTCAAAACGAATATAACCTCAATAGTTTCAGATATAAGTTAAAAAAAAAAATTTTTTAAAAAATAAATAATGAATATTATTTTAATTATTATCTTCATTATTAGTTTTTCTTGTTTATTTTTTAATTATTGTTATTATTATATTGTTATTAATAATATTTTTATTAATTTTCTTTTTACATAGAATACAGTTGATAAAGGAACCTGTTCCTTCCTCCCTGGTTGATGATTGATAATATTCGCTATTGTAAGCCGATTATTTTTCTTTTATTCCTAAATTTGTATTCATTTAATTATTGTAGGATTTTTAAATGGAAAAACAGTTTTATTACAAAACGCAGATCCTCTCTCTTACAACGCTTAATACTCACTCCTTAATTCATTTCATTAATTATAATAACGGAAGAAGAAAGTCTCCGTAACTATGGAAACATTAACGTTCACATAGGAACGTTGTAAGCCGTGATAGAGTGCTAGCGCTAAAGAAGCTTTGCCAAAGAATCAGCGGTGAGGATAGCAGCGCCAATCGTCGCATAGGATAAGATAGAAATCTGCTTAACGACAGCAGGCCGTACTCTTTGTCGCCCGTGCATTCATTTGTCGCATTCACACCGTCTTTTATTTCGTCAGCCGTATCAGGTTACCCAAAATCTAACCGATATTAGACACAGATAAAAGATAAGACGGCGACGCTTACCGTCTTCTACATTATTTAATTTTATAAATATATGTAACGTGACAAGGTAAACAGAGGGAAGATTGTAAGTATGAGAAGATAAGCTACTAATTATATTATTTAATTACTTAATAAAAAGAAGAAAGAAAATATATTTTTAATCGGTCGATATATTATATTGTTGAGTATGGTACCTTTATACTATAATGTATACACACATATATATATATGAGTGTGTGTCGAGAGCCTATGGTGGGGAGCTACAATTGTAGCCAGCATGCGTGTGTACGTTCAGTTGGTAGAGAGCAAGCGGCTAGTCGTAACACTTAGAATGTAAGAAATTAATCTAGGATTAGAATAAAGAGTTATTTTTAGAGTTTATTAACCCACAACTATTTTATTTAATCCGCCTAACATCAACATGGTAGCAGAGCGTGGTTACGATATAAAAGTAAGTGTTTAATTAACATATGGCTAAAGAGGTTAGTTAAAAATTAAAGATAATAAAAGGAAGAATAAATGGCTGATCAAGCAAGAATTGATGATATTCGTATTCCAATATTTGATGGAGTTAATTATAGTGCATGGAAATTTAGACTTTTGACTTTATTAGAGTATAAAGAATGTGATAAGCCTGCAATAAGGAAAAGGTTGGATACAGAAAATGAAGCTAGTTGGAAAAAGCTAGATCTAAAAGCGAAAACGATATTAATTAGTTCTGTATCCGATAAACAATTAGAATATCTGAGTGAGTGTACGACGACGTTTGAGATGATAAATAAATTAGAAACTTTATACACAAGTAAATCAACTGCACTGCAAATAATCAATCGGAATAAATTAGATAAAATAAAATTAGAAAACTATCACACAGTAGATGAATTTTTCATTGAATTTGAAAAAGCCTGTAATGAGTTTAAACAGGCTGGCGGAAAATTATTAGAAGAAGAGAAAATGAGATATATTATAAAGCACTTCCATCTAGTTATGCACATATTGGAGATTTTATTGATTTGGTGCCAGAAGATCAAAAGACTGTTGATTTAATAAAATCTAAGATTCGAGAAAAGAAGATAAATGCCAATGATAGTGAAAATAAAATAAATACGAGTATATTTAATGTTAAAACTAAAGGTCAATGTTTTAACTGTGGCAAAAAGGACATCATATAAAAGATGGCTGGCATAACAAACAAAGACAATATCAGAAGTCATCGAGAGGACAAATGGGGTCTCGCAGAGGCAACACGTACAGAGGTCGAGGAAGAGGTCATGAACAACAACAGAAATCATCGCACGAATCCTGGGCAACACAGGTAGTTCAAGGAAATGTAAACCAGTGTAGTGAGAGTGAAAACGAGAATGAGAACATGATAGAATGGTTACTTGATAGTGGTTGCACAGATCATATCGTAAATGATCAGAAATATCTATGTGATATAACAGATTTGAGAAACCCAATAGAAGTTATCCTCCCAAATGATAAAAAGTTAAAAGCTACTAAGATAGGAAGCGTAAATACGGTGTTCAAAACGTATAACTATGAAACAAATGTTGAATTAAAAAATGTATTTTTTGTAGAAGGGATAAAAAGAAATTTATTAAGCATATCGAAAATAACCGAGAAGAATAAAGTAGTAGCATCTGTAAATATGCAAAAATTTATAATAATTATCATAAATTAACAGCAGTAGCAGAAAAGACTGATGGTTTGTATCATATGACTAGCTTTATACGTAAGAATAATAAGGATAATGTTTACCTAAATTCTGTTAAAATAACAAGTAAAGAAAAATGGCATAGAGCACTTGGCCATATAAATTTTAGGTATTTAAATAAACTAGTAAGGGATAAAATGCTCGATGGGTTACCAGATAAGATAGAAAAAGGTTTTATGCAATGTATAAATTGTAAGCAAAGCAAAATGGCTAATGTACCATTTGAAAATAAGCGGACTAGGTCAAAAGAAATATTAGAGGTAATTCACACAGACTTAAATGGGCCTCATAGGACTCCTGGTTACAAAGGAGAAAGATATTTTGTAAGTTTCATTGATGATTATAGTAGATGTACTAAGATATATTGTATTAAAAGTAAAGATGAGACAGCTGATTGTCTAATTGAATTTGTAAACTTAGTAGAAAACCAATTCGGTAAAGGTATAAAAAAATTAAGGTGTGATAATGGTACAGAGTACTTAAATAAGAGAATTTATGATTTCGTAAAAAGTAAGGGTATTGAGATATTAAATTGTCCCCCATATGTTCATGAACTCAATGGAGTAGCAGAAAGGTACAATAGGTCAGCAATGGACATGGGCAGATGCTTAGCAAGAGAAGCAAAAGTTAATATTAAGTATTGGCCTGAAATAATGAAAACGGTAGCGTATTTGAAAAATCGTACGATAGCCAATACGCTGGAAAATAAAACTCCTTATGAGATTTTCTTTGGTACAAAACCAAATATTAAACATTTAAAAATATACGGAAGTAAGGTTTTTGTAAGAGTCCCAGAAGTTTTAAGAAAAGGAAAATGGGATGATAAATCAAGATTAGGGATTTTGGTTGGGTACAATCATGATAGTTACAGAGTTCTAGTCGATAATAAAGTTATAGATGCAAGACATGTTGAAGTAATTGAAAATGAGAATGATTTGATTTATGGTGAAAATGGAACCAAAGACAGAAACGAAAAGAATGAAAATGAAAAATTTAATTTTGTAAATTTAGAAAATGGTACTCCTATTTCTGTGCAAACCAAGGAGGAACTTAGAGATAGTGATGAAGATAAGAATAATGAAGTAGAAAACACTAATGAGAAAATTGGAAGTAATGAGTGGAAAAATGAAAGCAATAGAGACCCAGAGAGTGTATCACAGAGAACAAGAAATAAGGTAAAAAGATTTGGAGATCCTACAACGTATTGCATCTCTGTAAACTATATGGATATAAATGTACCTCAATCATTTGAGGAAGCATTAAATTGCGAGGAACATGAGAAATGGGAAGTAGCGATGAAAGACGAAATTAAGAATATAAATGAAAACAAAACCTGGGTTTTAGTAAATAGGAAAAATAGTAAGAATATTATTGATACCAAATGGGTATATACTAAAAAGGTGAATGGTAGATTTAGGGCAAGATTGGTTGCCAGAGGGTTTAAACAGAAAAATGCAATTGATGATATTTATGCTCCTGTAGCGAGCAATCAGGCTATAAAGTTTTTGTTATCTTTCTGTTGCTTTAATGGATTGACAATTGAAGTAGTAGACGTAGATTCAGCCTTCTTGTATGGAGATGTAATCTCAGAGGTATATATTGAACAGCCTAAAGGTTTTAGTGATGGCACAGATAGAGTTATGAAATTAGTAAAGTCAATGTATGGTCTAAGTGAGAGTCCACGAGATTGGTATAGATGTTTTAATAAGTATGTAGAAAGCTTAGGATTTAGGACAA
Organism: Polistes fuscatus; assembly: GCF_010416935.1. Taxonomy (NCBI): domain Eukaryota; kingdom Metazoa; phylum Arthropoda; class Insecta; order Hymenoptera; family Vespidae; genus Polistes; species Polistes fuscatus. The sequence goes on along the minus strand of NW_025113172.1, from coordinate 47,325 downwards.
ATGGTATAGAATTATGTTTATATGTACACGGTACAGGAGATAATAAAGTCTACTTAATGAATTATGTTGACGATATAATAATATGTTGTAAAAATAAAAATAAAATTAAAGTTATAAAAGATTATTAGGGAAAAATTTAAAATTAAAGACATGGGAGAAATTAAAGAATACTTAGGTATAGAGATAGACTATAATATAGAGAAGAATGAAATGAAATTAAGTCAAAGTAAATATATAGAAAAGCTAGCAGATAAATATGATGTAGTAAATAGTAAGTGTTATAATACCCCAATGGAAACAAGATTAAATGTAGAAAAACCGGATTGTTGCAATGAAAATATTATGTATAAAAACCTACTAGGGGCCTTGTTGTATATTAGTTCGGGCACAAGGCCAGATATAAGTTATAGTGTAAACTACCTTAGCCGATTTCAGAATTGTTATACGAGTAAACATTTTAGATATGCTTTGAGAATCTTGAAATATTTATATGGTACCAGAGATTTAAAGTTATGTTACAATAAAAATGAGAACTATGAGACTGTTGATTGTTATGTAGACGCTGATTGGGCAGGTGATAGTTCAGATAGAAAGTCAACAACAGGATATGCGATTAGATTATATGGAAACTTGATCTATTGGAAATCGCGAAAACAGAAGTGCATTACCAAAGCGTCAACATATGCCGAATATGTAGCATTACGGAATTGGTAACTGAAGTAAAATATATAAAGGAACTAATAAAAGTATTTGAAATTGAAATGGAAAAACCGATTAAAATATACGAAGATAATTCAGGGGTAATAAATATTGCAAAGTACGGTAATTTTACGAAAAACTCAAAACACATTGAAATTCACTATCACTATGTACATGAGAGTGTAGAACAAAAGATTATCGAGGTAATCAAAGTAGAATCCGAAAAAATCTAGCAGATATGTTTACAAAAGCGTTATGTAGAGATAAGTTTGAAAAATTTAGAAGAATGTTAAATTTAAAATAAAGTTGTATTTGAAATGATAATAAATGATAGTGGGATATAGTATAAAGGTAAGGAAGCATGTTGAGTATGGTACCTTTATACTATAATTTATAGACACATATATATATGAGTGTGTGTCGAGAGCCTATGGTGGGGAGCTACAATTGTAGCCAGCATGCGTGTGTACGTTCAGTTGGTAGAGAGCAAGCGGCTAGTCGTAACACTTAGAATGTAAGAAATTAATCTAGGATTAGAATAAAGAGTTATTTTAGAGCTTATTAACCCACAACTATTTTATTTAATCCGCCTAACATCAACATATATATATAAGAAAGAATAAAAAAATAAAAAAATATCAAAATAAAGATATCAGTGTACACTTAATATAAAGGAGATATTTCGAATTACTCTATGCGTCAACGGCCATGGCGCGGTGACAGCACGAGCTCCAGCTCGATCATTTCTGTCAAGCCATCAGAAACAGCAAGACGCAGTGCTGGAAAAAGCTCTGCGAAGGGGTATACTGGGAACCCTGAGGAACTGGTTACAAGATTGTGACTGGCAAGCTAGGGGTCCGAGCTTCGCTGGAAATCAAAGACGAGGAATCAACACGACGGATCATTGACGGACTTTTTCCGACAAACCCGACTCGCACGGACGAGACAGACGACACAAAGACACCGGCAGCCTCAATCTTTACCGTAGGGGAGCTATTCAGATAATCCCAGGCGATGAAGACGGGTAAGGAGCTAGGAACAGACGGAGTACCGGGAGAGATTATCCGGCTGATGGTCAAACTTAGACCGGAGATATTTCTCGACTTTTACAATGAGTGCTTGACGGCCGGGACTTTCAGCAACCGGTGGAAGGTGGCGAGGCTGGTACTTATCCCCAAAGAATAAGGGTTATCCCCGCACGCCGTCGGCCATGAGCTTGCCGCTGAGCTTGCTTGAGATGACAGGAAAACTATACGAACAATTACTGAGTAATTTGTTGTCTCGACTCACAGACGCGATAAAAGTCGATGGTGGGCTATCAGATCAGCAATTCGGATTCAGAAGGTGTCGATCAGCGATTAGAGCGATCCAAATAGTTTTCGACACATTTTAGAGGCACGGACAGACATTGTCATGTAGCGCGGACAATCGTGCTCATTGCGACACTAGATATACGGAATGGTTTTATCTCAGCGAGGTGGGTGGACATCCAGGAGGCGCTGAGAGGCGACATTGTTGTCCGCCCAAACCTAATCCGGGTAGTGGAAGACTACTTGAGAAACAGACGATTACCGTACGAGACAACAGAAGGACAGATAACGAGTCAAATAACCGAGGGGTCAAGCAGGGATATGTACTGGAACCGGACTTTTAGGACTGAGTATACAATAGTCTGCTCAGACTAGAGCTTTCTTTCGACGTGTTTCTCGTCGCTCACGCTGACGACGTTGCGGCGTTGATCGTTTAGCGGACCCCAGAGATAACGCAGTACAAGTTGATCCAGACAATGAGACGTGTTAAACGATGGATGACCGATCACGGACTGCAAATCGCAACGGAAAAGACGGAATTCATGTTACTTGAAAGAAAACTGATACAGATAGCGCTACTTATGATGGTTGGGACCGAAGAAATCGTTACCATAGGGGAAGTCAAGTATCTTGGGGTGACCCTTGATACGAAGTTGACCTTTTGGCCATATACAAAAGAGACTACCCAGAAGGCGGCAGAGAGGATTGCATCCTTAACCCATCTGATGGCAAACACGATTGGACCGAGGCCGGGGAAAATACGACTATTAATGACGACGGCCCACTTGATTCTGCTATACGGCGCGGAGATCTGGGCAGACCCCCTAAAGACCAAGAAATACTGCCACGCACTTATGACGGTACAGAGACAGGGTGCGCTAAAGATCCCCTGCTCCTATCGGACTGTATCTGCACAGGCTGTCCTGGTAGTTGCGGATGTAATCCCCGTGGACCTTCTGGCGTTCGAGCGCAAGAGGATACACGAGGGGAGCGCGGAAACGAGACAGCAGGACGCAATAGTAACGGAAAGACGCTGGACGATACAAACGGGGAAACAACGATGGACAGACGTAACGACAGACAACTTGACAAGACGACTGATAAAGGACCTGGAACCGTAGCTTAGGAGGGATTTCGGGGACGTAAACTTTTACGTTACCCCACTTCTGACAGGACACGGTTACTATAGACGGTACCTTTGCAGTATGAAAAAAGTACAGAAACAGGACTGCAAATACTGCGGACACGAACGAGACTACGCGGAACACACGTTCTTCAAATGCGACCACTAGACAGCACAGAGACGAAGACTAGAAACGACCGTTAGAACCATCACTCCAGACAAAATCGTCGAGGTCATGCTCCATACAAGAGAGTTGTGGCAACTAATAGCCACCTACACAGAGACGAAATTGAGACGGAAAAACGCAGACGGCTGTCTAAAATGTAGAAACAAACAGACTGACACAAAAGACAACGAACAAACGGAACGAATAGACACACACTGACGGATCTTTTAACACAGAAGTAATACCAACATTGTACCTGGTTGGGGGAAGAGTTAAAGGAAATGGCGGCTAAGAGGGTAGGCTTCAGGAGTCCCACATACCCACCAGCTTGGCTGGCGGAATCCGTAACCTGTATTCCGCTACTCCTGTTCTCCTTTTTGAGGGATCTCTAAATTTCGCAAAAGAGGGAGAAAAAGAAAAACAAAAAAAAACAACAACAAAAACAACAACAACAATAACAACAACAACAAAAACAACAACAAAAACAACAACAACAATAACAACAACAATAAAAATAATAATAATATTAATAATATTTAATCATTGTGATAGTGAATCATTAATTAATTAAAAAAATTTTACGAGTGTTGTATAAAAGAATAGTAACGTATCGTGCAATGTGAATGTTACTAGTTTTGTTTTTATGTAATACTTCATTTTCAATACCAAATAACGAGCGTGGTCTGACGAAGATTTCCTTTAGAATTCTTGTAGCACTCAACATTGAAACCATTTATGTACCATATTTAACGATTATAAATTCTTAGCGTATATTCGAAATAGAAACTTTAATAATTAAGAGAATATTGACAGTATTGAGACTATTGAGAATATCGAAATATTGTTGTCGCCCTTATCCACTCTTCAAACCGTTGCTAATCACACCCTGTCGGGTTCATAAACAAAGACATTCGTCCTATTCTTACACTAGTTTATTTTAATTATTACATGTGGTAGTGATTGATAGTAAAAAACTATGAATATTTTCAAAAATATCAGCAATATCATTAATTATTTGTGAATATTAGTAATAAAAATCTTTTTTAAAGTTATTTGAAGCATGTATTATTATTTATTAATTTTGAAGTTAACTGAGGTATTTATTTTTCTCATTAGTTTTAATTCGTTTCATTTCTACTCTACAGTAATCTTCAATTTAGGTTGTAAATGAATAGACTAGATAAACTGCTGTACAATTTTTTTTATGCCTTTACCATATGATGAAAATTTTCTGACTTTAATGTAAGTATTCCGATGAAATACAAAATGTTCTCTTTATCCTGATATTATAACAAACAATAGTTAGAGGATTAGCTTAAAATTCAGTTAAAATACTTTACTGAGTAAAAAATATATGTATTATATTATTTTTTAAATCAATTTATGAGGCTCTGCTTCTCTTTTCATATTTGTTATATTTCATACATAAGCTACTTTCTTAATTAGGTCATTCAAAGTATGCGGCTCTACCTTTTTTATTCCAATCAAAGACCATAATATATCCAAGAAAAAGATTCAGTTCCGACATCAGATCTGTGCATATACATTTCATTTTCCTATGATTAACGATAAAAAAATTTTCCTTAGGTAATATCTCCTTCGTAGAGATTTCATGTTAATTATAATGCCAATAGAATTCATCCAGAGCTACAAGGAATAAGCAAGACATGAATCTGGTAAAAGGTAGAAATAATAACTTTGCTTCTGAAAGAAACAAATTTTATAATTCTCTTAAAAATTCTCTTGAAAAATATTTATTCAAAGTATTAGAACACTTATTCTCTCCGCTTAGATGATCAATAATTTTACTGGAAGAAAGAGTACATTATTTTTAACACTGATAAGAAGAAGCCAATAATATTGAAATCATGAAATATTTGAAACATACCGTCTAATTTTCATTTACACTAGGAAGAAATAATGTGCATTGATATTCTATCAAAAGAATTGAAAAAAAAAAGCATCTTAGTTTTTTGTACATTATTTTCTACAATAATTCTTATTAAACTACAATCTTTTGCAGCTTCTTGACTAGTATCAGTAAACATTTATAATCTTGTTTTAGTTTTTGAGATTTTTAAAACTAATGCAGAGAAGTGTAATGCCTATTACTATCGATATAAAAGTGTATCTAAACGAAAATATCCATCAAAAATATTCTCTTCTTCCTCCTCTTTTTTTTCCTCATGCGGGTCATCTATTTAAGTAATAATCGTACTCAGCGCTGCATTACCTAAATGATCGAGCGGGAATTAGTACTTGTCTTCTCTTATTCTTCCCCTTTTTTTTCTCTTAAGCGGGTCACCCATCCAAATACTAATCGTACTCAGCGCTGCATTACTTACATGATCGAGCAAGAACTAATGCTGTAACCGCGCCATGGCCGTTGAAGCATAAAGTAAATCGATATATCTCCCTTACATTTAATGTGGACTGATATCTATTTTTTATATTTTTTTTTTTTTTTTTTATTCTTTCTTATATAAATGATATTGGTCGATTGAAAATATTTATCTTTTCTTTTTTGAAGTTATTTAGTTAACTTAATAGAAAAGAATAATTAGTAGCTTATCTACTCTTATTTTTAATCCTCCTCCTTTTTACCTGGTCACGCTATAAATATATATAAGACTATAACTCTTATCATTAAGTGAGGATAACCAATACACTAAAATTTGTTTTTCTGAAAACCAAAATTCAAATTGCTATTTATTATGGACATAATTTAATTACATCAATCACTATATCTAAATACTCTTACCTGAAAACCAAAAACACGACAATTAAAGTTTATTATTCCCACCTATTCTAAACAGTTTATTTATTTATATTTATAACGAATATTCTTTACTCCTTTTCACATCTCCTTTATCTTGTATTCTTCCCCTTCCTTTGTTTATCAATCGCCACTCATTTCTTTCTACCGATGTTATTAATCGATCCTTCCAACGAGAGCTGCTTGAAGTGCGACAAAACACATCAAAGGAATACATTTCCTTTACATATAAATATTTATATAAAATTAAATAACTTCAATAAATAAATGAGAAGAAAAATATAATAGTAAAAGTAAAATAATCTTCTTCCATTAGAAAATATTATCGATCATCAAGCAGGGAAGAGGAACAGGATTCTTTATCAACTTATATTCTATGTATTATTTAAATTAATATTAATAATACTAATAATGCAATAATAATAACATTGATCAAAATAATAATAAAGAAACGAGGAAAATTAAAAAGTAACAAGAGAAATTAATAATAATAATAATAATAATAATGTTATCATTGTAATAGGTAATCGGTAATTAATTATAAATATATAGAGAGTGTAGCAAAAAAGAATGGGAACGTTTTGTGCAATATGAATTTATTGTGATTGTTTTGAAGTTATACTTCTTTTTCAATACTAATTAACAAGCGTAGCCTGACGAGGATTTCCTTCAGAATTCGTGAGGCACTAAACGTAATAACAATTTATGTACAATTTTTAAAGATTATAGATTCTTAGCGTATATTCGAAATACGCGGCTCAATCATTTTGAAAATATTGAAAAAAACGAAATTTTCTTATCGTCCCTCCCCACTTTTTAAACCGTTGCTAAGCACGCCCTGCTGGGCCAATTAAACAAAGCACTCGTCCTATTCTTCCACTGGACGCCTACGACGACACGTCTTTAATAAGTAACAAAGATTTTACAAAGAAATCGACGACAAAAGATATTCAAGCTAGAAGCGAAATAAGAAAAGAATAAGTATTTCTTATATCTCCATAAACGAGGTTAACCTTCTTGTTGAATCCGTATACAAGCGAAACGAGCAAGAGGTGAGATACGTGTTTAATTTTTTGGTAAGACCGCAATTCCTTATTATATTTAATTATCAACCAGAGCTTTTATGCTACAATACTTTTTGCTTGACGAGCCAATATAGTATTAAACTTTATATTGATTTAACAAGAGTTTTTCTTTCTTCTTATTTGTTGTTTTATCTTATTAATTTTTTTAATAACTGTATTTTATTTAAATTGTATTTAATATCTTTATTTTGTTGAAGTTTTAATTGAAGTTATATTTTATGTTATTTACAAATGTAGAGTATATATTGGCATTCGAGAAAATTGTAGTTATTTCATTTTGAATACAATGAAGATGTAGAAGTAAATGTTGTGTGGCTTAAGTTTCCAGTTTCACTAAAGATTTGCAAAAAAATCGTACAGAAAGTTGCTTGACACGTTGCGATTTAAATTAATAAAACAATAGTGCCGATCGGACGTAGATCTTCAACTATTCTCCTTAGCAACAATACAAAAATTAAGATTAGGCGTTCACATTTGTATATATTTTAAATTTAATTATTTATTATTAAATATTAAAAATTAATTTCTTTTATTTTAATTATTTTAATTATTTTAATTTTTAAGTTATTATTAAACTATAATCTCTTGCAGCTTTTTATTGACCAGGATCAGTATACATTTAAATTTCTGTTTTTATTTTCAATATGCCTAAAACTAATGCAGAGAAATGTAGAGATTATCGTCTTCGTAGGAAAAGAAACAAGGAAAATAAGGAAAATAAGGAAAACATAATGCACGCTAATACAAAACGTTGTAGGGTTCTTAGCTGCGAAGAAAAATGATTCAAAAAGGATATGAATTGCCTGCGAATGAAATTTTATGTACTCCGTCAACTTCTAATTTACTTTGCGAACCATCGGCTAAGCCTGTGATTACCGGTACAAATTTAAATAATTTAAATGTCCCAGCATTAAATAATATTATTGCTAATTATTTATTTTTTTTGTTTGGTTTTTATGTTTTGAAGTTATTTGAAGTTACTTACATTTATTTTATTTAACATTTATTTTACATTTATTTCTTCAAGAAATCCAATTGTCTGCGAATGGAACTTTATGTGCCCCATCGACTTCGAATTTACTAGTGACTTCTGAACCATTGGCTCAGCCTATGATTAACGGTACAAATTTATACAATTTAAAATTCACAGCAATAACTAATAGTACTGCTAATTATTATTTTTGAACTTATACTTCTTTTTGGTACGTTTGGGAATTTGATCTATATTTTTAAACTTATTTCTTCAAGATGCACCGTTGTCTACTGCAAAAGATGACTATCACAACTATATTACTGTGCAAGCTGATGTGCATATGGAATATTCTTCTATGCCGTGTCATCATCGTATAACATCAAAAAACATTACATTAACAAACATGGAGCAAAGTTCACGATCTCAAGCACGAAATAATCAATATTTAGCTGATGCTTCGATTATACATGTATTGTCTAATCAAGACATTTTACCGGATGAAGAACGCAATTCGTTAAACCAAGACACAATCATGGATCAGGAATTAACTGAATCAGATGTACCCTCTATTTATTCTAACTGTTCAGACCAGTTAGTAATTAATCATTCCACTGGCGAGCAGATTGATATGGATTTAGATCCTTCTTTACCATATAGCAATTATCATCAATTTAAACAAGCTCATAAGGAATTTATAATAAAATTCTTGGGCAATATTTGAACATCCATGCTCAGTATGTGACAGATTGTGGTTTAAAAAGAATTTAAATGAGCTACCTAATGAACATAGGGATATTCTAATACAATTATACCTAATGAACCTATGGAAAATACTAAGCTATACGGATACAACAAAATAATTCACTCAGCTTATGGAAGTATAAGGAATACTTATACTTTTCCTATTTCGCTTCTGGTTTAAATCGCTTTGTTCGTCACTTTTTTTGTAAATTCTTCACTGGTTATGTAAGAAGTTTTATCGTAGGCGTCCAGAAGAATAATAGAACGAGTGCTTTGTTAAATAGGCCCAGCAGTGCGTGCTTAGCAATGGTTTAAAGAGTGGGGAGGGACGATAACATAATTTCTTTATTTTCAATATTTTCGAAATGATTGAGCTTCTTATTTCGAATATACGCTAAGAATCTATAATCTTTATAAATCGTACAAAAATCGTACATAAATTGTTATACGTTGTTTGCCTGACGAATTTTTAAGGAAATCCTCGTCAGGCTACGCTCGTTATTCAGTATTGAAAAAGAAGTATATCTTAAAAATAATCACAATAAAATCACATTGCACAATAAGTTTCCATTCTTTTATGGTACGCTCTCAATATTTTTATAAATGATTATAGATTACCTATCACAATGATTACATATTGTTACTATTATTATTGTTTTCATTATTATTATTTTTATTAATATTATAATTCTTATTAATATTATTATTATAATTAATAATTTTCCTTGTTATTTTTAATTCTCCAAGTTTATTTTTTAATTAATCATATAATTATTACATATTAGTATTATTATTAATAATTTCATTTTTACATAGAATATACTTGATAAAAAAACTTGTTCCTTGTCCCTGCTTGATGATCGATAATATTTTCTAATGGAAGAAGATTATTTTACTTTTACTATTATATTTTTATTCTCATTTATTTATTGAAGTTATTTAATTTTATATATATATTATATATATATTTATAGCGTGTTCAGGTAAAATAGGAGGAGGATTGAAAATATGAGTAGATAAGCTACTAATTATTATTTTCTTTTAAGTTAACTAAATAACTTCAAAAAGAAAAAAAATATTTTTAATCGATCGATATATTATTTATATAAGAAAGAATAAAAAAGAATAAAAAAAAAATATAAAATATAGATATCAGTCCACATTAAATGTAATAAAGATATATCGAATTACTTTATGCGTCACCGGCCATGGCGCGGTTACAGCATTAGTTCTCGTTCGATCATTTCAGTAAAGCAACGCTGAGTACGATTAGTATTTTGATGGGTGACTCGCTTAAGAAAAAAAAGGATGAAAAATAGAAGACTAATTCATGCAGTAAACTTTAAATCGCTTTGCCGCGCTTCGTAAATACCGACAAACTTCATGGTGTCGTTTCTCCAGACCCTCGGAACCAAATCTTTCACCATTACATTTTTCCTAACGCGCCAAAAGAAGTATACCTTTAGAAACTAATATTAATTTTGCAACTAAGTTATTGAGGACTTCGAATAAGAAAGGAAATTTAAAATATTTACTAAAAAATATAACTTTTTTCAATTAGGTACAGTCCGCTTTTGTCGATGACTTTTTGCCATCGTTCGGGCAGTGTTATTGTTGCGTCGTTACGCAAATGTATTAAGAAAGCATAACATAGGTTTCGATATTATTTAAATCACGAACAACGTATTCGAATACTCTTTCTTAAAGGCCATAAAACTTTTCGAACAAAGCCCTATGTGAGGTATCGATGCGACTGACCGTTCTATCGCCAGATATTTAAAGCGATGCTTACTTACTAAGTAAACACACGGGTGCTGCCGAGACGGACGGTTTTCTGTATTCCTAACATATTTTTCCTGTGCTTTGTCTCCGCATCCAGGCAACTAGACACTGTTCGTGTGCAGCTATGGACTATGGAACTTTATTCTATTGGCTAATCAACGTAGGGAAGGAATGACAATCATTCTCTCCCTATAAAAACCCTTGCAACCGCTGCGAGATCATCTTATCGAAACAACACAGCCAGCAAGCATATTCAAGCAGAGCATCGAGAAGAAGAACGCATCGACTTTGGACGACGCTGCAGAATACCGAGAGAGCAAACAAGCGACACAACGACACATCATAAAGCAACGAAGTCAACAGGTTTTGCAGCGTAGGAGGACGAGTCAACAATGAATTACAACGCAACAACTATCGAAATCACATATCACATTCACAACAGCACTTTTACGATAAATAAAATAGCGTATTACTGATCAAGGCACCGGTACCTAATCAGTTATAATTCAACGTTCATAAAATTTTTGAACTCTGCTAACAAAAAACTAAGTTAAATGTGCTTTGTCTATAGACAAAATCAGCAATCACGTAGTTGCTTACCCAATAAATAATAATAAATATCTCATTTAACCTCAAAAAAGATTTTTATTTCTGCTTGAAAAATTGCCCTGCTGATGTACACTGGGAATAGTAGGAATTGGCTACAAAGGTTTTAAATAAATACAGGAATTAGGTGCGTAGAAATACGCAATTGTCGTCTTTATTAAGTTAAAAATGAGATGAGTACAGACCAAATGAGTTGCACAATTTGAGTATTCCCGCACAAAGATATTATTGTTGCACTGTGAGGTTGGTTGTTCAGTTCGCCTAACAGTCAGCGACCGATCGCACGTGGTCGGCACACCACAAGGAAAAATAAGCTGAAATGGTGATGAACTAATATGAGCCTTAAGCTGATTGAAACACCGATTATTCAATCGCTAGATGAGGGGAGGCCGTAGAATTTAGATGAGGTTGTAATGAAATTTGAGTGACCAAACTAAAAAAAGGACTATAATAAATGAGACAAAACCAAAGCACGTATTGTCGAAACAACGCATAGGTAGACAATGGTCGTTAGCGGCCGTTATTCCCAGTGATGCTGATGAGAAGATTGCGCACGCGTGTCAGAAGTCATGAGAAAGATGATGCCGAGAGATTCTGGCCTCATGTGGACCGATTGCGATATTATTACTGCTCAGTAACAATGCTGATTCTAAAAAATTACGAGTATTCGTAAATAATTAATGTTTCTAACGATATTTATGAAGATATTTACTGCTATTTACAATCAATCACAACTGTATGTAGTAATTATATAACTTTAAAACACATAAATAATTGTTATTTGTACCGATATAAAACATGTGTTGTTTATATAGAAATATCAGAATATAGATATTACTTCATGCAGTTAATTTTAAATAATTTTGCCAGTGCACTGTAAATATCTTTAAACTTCATCCTGTTAATTTTTTTGTAATTACGCACGCATCTTAAAAACTCACACAAATCATTTTTTCCCAAACGCGTTAAAGAAGTATAATTTCAAAAAAAATGCGTATCTAGATGTGAAAATCTTCAACACGGGCTTTTTAATAACTAAACAATGATAATTTTATTATTACTATCTTATTTTTACATTTGTCTGCTATCTGATTAATTCGCACTTTAAATTTTTTATATATTGTAAACTCCCTAGCACATAAGAACATAAGATTTCATAAAGCCGACAAACTGAACTCACTCCTACCGTCCGACTGCCCTTTTATACTTTTCCGTCGAACAACGGAGCATCGGCCCCCCTCCATGGGTGACGCATACAGCCTATGTTCTTCACATTTAATCTTAAGAATATCGATGCTTAATCAAACATCCGCACGCACTCACACTAGTGCAGGCGCCAACGCGCACGAACCTGCATAAGCGTTTACAATCGGCCAGTCCTGACGGTGACCGCCCTCGGTCACTAGACCATCACACATACATAAAGGCGCAACGTAAAATGAACATGAACATAAAGTTGATACATACATAAGAAGTACATGAATACAAACATAAGAATACAATCAAAAATTAATACATAAATAAAAGTAATAATCTGAAAGAATAAAAATATAAGATAATCCATAGATAAGAAATACAATTACTCGGATACAATATTTCTCTCTCCTTTTTCCTCTCTTTTTTTTTTTTTTTTTGTTTGATCTAATCAATAACTAAAATAATATTCATTCTTACAAACATGAAGCGAGATGCGATATCGGTGATAATCTTAAAAAGGAAATGAAATGAAACATAATACAATTGGATTTTAATCATAAGGATAAAATATACTAAATATAAACTTTTAACTGTCGGTACACTATCTTTAAAGGAAATAAAATGAAATGAAACATAATACAATTGAGTTTTAATCATAAGGATAAAGTATACTAAATATAAACTCGAGATTGTTCTCTTCTCTCTCTATTCTTTGGCCTGTTCTGTTCCTCGCCAGGGACGCATGTTACAATATTCCCATGTTCTCTGATACGGTCTTTGAGATATTTGGAAGCCTCTTATATCGGCAACTACATATCTATCGTTTCGTAATTTTTTTATAACTTCGTACGAACCCCTAAAATTTGGTATCAGTTTTTTTCAAATCCCTACAGTGCTATCAAAATTCCTTACCACCACATAATCACCGACATTAAATTCTGATCTTATCTTATGATGGCGTTTGTCATAATACCTCTTGTTATAATTTTGCTTCTCAGCCATTCTATCTTCGGCCTTATTCCTAATTGCATTTAAATCGCGTTCGCTATTCGCGATGGGGTTTTCTAAATAACTACGGACATTATCGACAATGTCACCCCTCTGGGTTACACCGAATAATAATTTACTAGGAGATTCCCCGGTTGATGCATTCGGACCGTTATTTAAAGCGTATTCAATATCCGTTAAAAATTGATGCCAATCTTTTCCCGATGATTTGTCATTTAATTTGGCTAACAAAGGCGCTATAACTAATTTATCCGTGAACTCTTCTATTGCTCGCAGGTGTTCCTTGCTTATTCTAAGCTTTTCCGGACGAGGTGCATCTAAGTAATTTACCTTTAAGATTTCCTTCTATTCATTTTGTTTTTCCACTGCGATTTTGGGATTAATGTCTAATTCGGTAATTTGATTATCGGTGGAATCATCTATTTCTATATTCATAATCTGATCTATCACTACCTCTTCTTCGGAACGCTTATCTTTTCTGCTAAAAACTAATCCACATCTTTTTAATGCGTCGCGACCTAAAATAACGGAGTTCACCATTGTAGTATCCGGTACTACCAACAGACGAGTGTCAACCCTTTCGCCGTCATCTAATTTTAAACTAACTTGTATCGAGCCGTGTACTTGCAGACGACTATGATTAATACCATAATATTCACTTCCGAGTTCCGGCGCAGAGTTGATCGGTCCCATCACTAACCCTTTCTTTATGAAACTTACGGGGCTGCCGGAATCCAATAAGGTGTCTAAAACTAAGATGTAGTGTATATTGCCTGAATCGACATCATAAGTTATCTTCCTGATGTAGTCGTCATCGGTGGTCACGTTCCTGGTGACGCCGTGGACTTCGCCACCCTTCTCCGGGCATTCTGGTCTAAGATGTCCATGTTTACCGCACTTGTAGCAGCTGCCTCTTTCCCTCTTCGGACGGGGGCAGTTCCCCGCAAAATGTCCTGTCTCTCCCCAGTTGAAGCATCCGGCATAATTTTCCTCCGACGGCCTCTTATGGTCGATCGGTTTTCTTTTTCCTTCTCCCGTCGGCCGCCGATGAAGCGTCTCCCTCGGTGCCGACACACTTGCGAATGCTGTTATCATAGATTCCAACGATGCATAACATTGCACCTTGGCCTGAGTGCGTAACTCCTGGCTTGGGATACCGTCGATCACGTAGCTAATTATTTCTTTTTCATCAATCGGGATGCGATTAGCTAATGTCACCTTGTCATGCACATAATCCGTAAAACTCTCGGTAGGCTTCCACACTCTCGCCTCGAGTTTGCGCCGTAAAATTAGGGGATCAACTTGCTGCCCAAACATCTTCCTAAGCTCGCGCAAAAGGTCGTTGCTACTCAAATCAACGCAATTCACTCGCGAGTGATACCATTTTAAGGCCTTTCCTCTTAGTCGGCTACAAACTAGGGCCTTAGAACTAGGTGCATCCAGATCGTAACTGGCAAGCAGTCCTTTGACCTGCTTCTCCCATCGGTCGAATTCGATATCACTGCCGTCGAATTCACCGATTAACTCCTTAATATCTTGCCACTTCTTCACCCTGGATCTTTCCGTTTCACTTATCACTGACTGAAGCGTCCTTCTTAAAAATTCCAACTCCCTACGTAAGAGATCAGCTTCTCGCTCAGCTAAATCCCGTGCCCGCCGTAACAATTCCATTTCCGTAGGTGCGGGGTTAGGGGGCGGTACGTAATTCAAACCTCGTACCGATATGACTTCGGTCTGCTCGTCCGATTCTTAACAAGTGCCTCCCGATGTTAAACATAAATCTGCAGCAGGCGTTCCTGCCACTAATAACCGCTTAACAAACTCGGTCTTATTTCCGGTCGTACTTAAATTCTTTGCACTGAGCATGTCCCTAAGCTGGTTCTCTTTCAGTGTACTCATCTTAATGTTTTCGTCCAGTATCCTTTGATCCCGAATTCACTAACAGACCTCTAATTCACACACGACGCGTAACACAATAAATCGTAAAATTACCGAACGTCCATAAAACTTAGAGGATCTTAAACTTGACCTTAAGACTTAACTCGAAACTGAACGTGAATCTTATCCCACTTCTGAAATTTGTAAACTCTACAGCACATAAGATTTCATAAGGCCGTTACTTTCAATAGTGGACAATTCTTAATAATTGTAATAACCCGTTACCGTAAGATACATAAGACTCATAAGAAGGGTCATCATAACTAACATAAGAACCGACAAAACTGAACTAAACTCCTTCACTCTCCTCTATAACTCTTCTATAACTCCTCTATAACTCTTCTATAACTCCTCTATAACTCCTCTGGCCGTATTCCCCGACTGCACTTTTATACCTTTTCATCGAACGACGAAGCATCGGCCTCCCCCACGGGTGACGCATACAGCCTCTGCTCCCCACACTTAATCTTAAGAATACCGATATCCTAAATGAACATCCGCACGCACTCACACTAGTGCAGGCGCCAACGTGCACGAACCTGCATAAGACGTTTACAACTTATTATAATAACACGTTATTTTATAAGTCATTTAGTTAAAGTAATAACAAGTTATTTCATAAGTGTCATTTAGTTAAAATATATAATAATATCTAACGGTATGCTTTTTCTAAATAGCATAATTATTTAATAAATATATATATACTTATATATAAACAGATTTTAATTCTTTAACTCTGATATTTATTCGTACATAGTATTAATAAGTATTGTAAGTCTATTTCACATTATTGTTACTAGTTTTAATGTTCATATGTGTAATAGGTAAATCTCTGAGTGCAAGTTATTTGTAAGTCCCGCACTTATAGATAAATGTCTTCAAGGGACATTTACAGTTTAGTACATGTGAAATCGTCTTAAGCTTAGTTCTTCTTTTCTGTGTCATTTGTCTACTTCTTTTTTTTTAACGAAAACTAATGTTGAATGACATGTAACTTGTACTTGTACTTGTGCAGTAATATAGTTTATCCTTTATATTCAGTTATGTATGCAAATTATTTCTTATTAAATACTGCAATAATTATTAACTTGTGTGTTCTAAGTAAATATAAAACGCTACTCCAAGAGCCATCTTCTTCAATATGTTACTGCTAAGAAATAATATTTTAATTTACAAAATAACTCCTTGTTTAATCGAATAATTGAATTCGCCAACTAAATTATGAAATACAGCAGAATTAAGTACTTTGAGTAGTTGTACAATGTTCATATTTTTTATATAATTGTAATAACAATAAATATATTTGAGTATTTAAAAGATATAATATTTATTTAAATAATGTGTTTTAGTTATATCTTTGTTTAATTTATTATATGTTCTTCTTCAAGAATTTTAACAAAAACTAATTTAAATGTTTTAAATGCTTTATTTTTCTTTCTCTCTTTCTTCCTTATTTCAATAAAGTTTAGCAAGTTTTCCTTGCTTACGCATAGAGAGTTTTCTCGGTTCATTTTAATAGTACAAACAACTTATAATCTATTTGTTTTAAAGGTTTCACATACGTCAACAAAATTCATTAATTAAAATTGATGCTTTGTGTAAAACGGCACTGTTTAATTTCACGTAGTCCGTAAAAACATTTTTGAAGTTATACTTCCTTTGGGGCGTTGGGGAAAGTGTAATAGGGAGTGATTTTTTTTCGAGCGTCTGTAAAATCGACACCACGAAGTTTGCCGGTATTTACGAAGCGCGGCAAATCGATTTCAAATTTACGGCATGAAGTCGTCTTCTTCTCTTCTTCTTCTTCCTTTTTTTTTTCTTAAGCGGGTCACCCAATCCAAGTACTAATCGTACTCAGCGCTGCTTGACTTAAATGATCGAGCGGGAACTAGTGCTATCACAGCGCCATGGCCGTTGACGCATAAAGTAATTCGATATATCTCTCTTATATTTAGTGTAGACTGATATCTATATTTTGATAATTTTTTTTTATTTTTTCTTATATATATAATATATCGATCGATTAAAAATATTATTCCTTTCTTTTTTTTTTGTTAAATAAATATATAATAATAATTAGTAGCTTATCTTCTCATATTTCCAACCTTTCTCTTTTTTACCTGGTAACGCTATATATTTATAAAATTAAATAAATAAATGAATAAAAATATAGTAATAAATGAAAAATATTCGGCTTACATTAGCGAATATTATCGATCATCAAGCAGGGATAGGGGAAAAGATTTCTTTATCAACTATATTCTATGTAAAAAGAAAATTTATAATAATAATAATAATATTATATTAATATTGGCGATCATAGTGGAAGTTCATAAGTCGCGCCGCGTGACGATTCAAATCGTACCGATCGTAAAGTGCTTCCTTCTCGCGTTCTTCTATCGATAAGTTCTTATCGCTCTTCGCGTGCACGTGGCACGCATTCATTCCTCGCCGCTGTTTGAAACGACGCACATCATTTTATTTAATACTCTATTCTTGTGTTATTAATAAATCATATATTTATTGTAAAGTTTTCTACGAAGTGATCTATTTTTGCACCTCTCCCTGCAGCATTTCTTTCTAACAGGTTATGGGCCCAGGAATACGGACTAAGTGCAAAAGTAGTTTTACGGAAGCGTGAACGGAAACGGGATTTAAAAGTGACCGTTGGGTCGGAACGATTCTCAAAGAATCTCAATTTTGACGACGAAAAATGGCATCGTTGAATACCGTGTGGATCGAGCTTTTGAGCAAAGATAATTACGACACTTGGAAGATTCAGATTGAAGCCATTCTGATAAAAAACGACGAATGGGGTTACGTGAGTGGTGAAAAAGTGAAACCGGAAGTTATTGCGGGAAACACTGCATCAGTCGAAGCAGAAAGAAGATGGAATACCGAGGACAAAAAGGCAAAATCGGACATCGTATTGTCAATCAAACCGTCAGAGTTGAAGCTGATAAAAGGCTGTAATACATCGCGAGAAGTGTGGCTAAAATTAAATTCGATTTATTAATCAAGCGGGCCGGCACGAAAGGCTACGCTACTAAAACAGTTGATCCAGCATAAAATGGTAGACAGTGGCGACGTGCGTGAACATCTTCGAAAGTTCGAATACGACATCTTCGAATTTTCGATACGACAGACAAATTGAGCGAGATGTATGTAGAGATAAACAGCGACTTATTAGCGATCCTGCTGCTCTCTAGTCTTCCATCGAGCTTTGCAAACTTTCGGTGCGCGATCGAGTCCCGCGATGAGCTTCCGAACATTGAATCCCTGCGTGTGAAGATCATCGAAGAATACGACGCGCGGAATAACACTACGTGCGACGATGAATCAAGCGCGATGCTTGCAAAGAAGCAATGGGGCAGAGTGAAATATAACAAGAATAACACTAAGGGAAAAGGAAAAGATGGAGGTAAACAAAAAAAAACGAACCATTTAGATACAAGTGTCATCGGTGTCGAGAAGTTAGTCACAAAGCAGCGGATTGTACGGCGTCGAAAAAGAGTGACATCAACAGTGCGTATACCGCGGACGAAGTTTAGTTTGTTCGTGGGAACGAAGTTCTCGTTTGCCGCTGCGGAGATCGAAGCGAAAAACGTTCGAAGTCACGAAAAATGGTGTTTGGACAGCGGTTTCACGGATCACATGAGAAATAACGACGCAAATTTCATAAAAAACGTAGAACCTTGTGAGGGAAACGTGAAGCTCGCGAACGACGCGGCATCAGCGCCCATACGGGGAAAAGGGTCCGTGTCTATAGTAACGGATGTCTAAGGATGCCGGAAAAATGTACAAGTACGCGAAGTTTTACGCGTACCCGGGCTCCGTACGAACTTACTGTCCGTCGGAAAAATCGCGGATCGAGGTTGCACAGTGATTTTCGACGAAAAGAAAGCCGAAGTTGTCGATAAAGCCGGTAACACTTTGCTCATCGCCGATCGCGTAAAAGGTCTGTACTACGTGCGAGTGGTAGACGATGAGTGTAGCGCGAAAGTCGGAATTAGCGAGGAAACGGACAAGAAAATGTCAACCGCCGTGTGGCACGAGAGGATGGGTCACCTCAACGTTCGCGACCTCGTCGAATGTGATCGGATCGGTTCGGTACTCGGTATGAAACTTGATAAATCACAGCTGAAATTTAACTGTGAAACGTTTTTTATGGGAAAAATGACGAAAACGCCGTTTCCAAAAAACTCCACAAGAAATTCGAAGCTGCTGGAGTTAATTCACAGCGACGTTATCGGGCCCATGCGTGTCGAGTCCAACGGTCGGGCGAGATATATATTAACGTTCATCGATGATTACTCTTGATGGTGTACGATATACCTGCTTAAACGAAAGGATCAGGTCCTCGGTGCTTTTAAGAAGTTCAAAGCTCTTGTTGAAAATCGTCATGGGTGTAAGATACAGTTCCTTCAGTCGGATAACGGGAAGGTGTACTTAATGAACCCTTTGACGCTTTTCTCAAGGAAAGCGGCATCGGACGAAGATTGAACGTGGCTCACACACCAGAGCAGAATGGTGTGACGGAACGAAGAAATCGCACCCTGATGGATATGACGAGGAGTCTCCTGATTCAATCTAAGTTCCCTGCGTCGTTCTGGGATGAAGCGATAAATACGGCGAATTACATTCGAAATCGTTGTCCGTCGAGCACTATTGGAGGAAAAAAGCCTAGCGAGAAGTAGACGGGAAACCCGCCAGATGTAAGTTATTTTCGAGAGTTCGGATCACACGTTTTCGTCCTCGATCGAACACCGTCCAAAGGCAAATTGGAATCACGTTCAATGAAGGGCATTCTCGTCGGATACTCAGAGGAATCCAAGTCGTATCGGGTTTAGCTACAAGACAGGAGACGCATAAACATCGCTCGGGACGTGAAATTCATCGGAATTCCGAGAACTTCGTCTAATAACGATATCGCAAATGTGGAACTAAGAGACGACGACGAGGATTTGACGAAGGTGGATATGGTCTTTCCCTCGGAGAATCAGGTTGAAGATGAACTCAAACAGAATAACGAAGAAAACGAGCCGAACGAGGACAATGATGCTCAGAACGTCCCCGAAGAAGACACGTAAGAAGGCGCGGGCCACGATCTACTACGTAGAGGCCAAGGAATACCTAGTATAAATAGGACCGGTCTCAGGGGGAGACCAAGAAAGGATTATCATACTGTGAACTGCGTCGAAGGTAACGCGTATCTCACCGAAATACCACTGGACCACGCTGTTCATGGCCCTTATGCCGACGAATAGTACCTGGCAATTGACTCCGAAATAAGGTCAATCTTAAAGAACGACACCTGAATTATTACCGAGAGACCCAAGGAACAAAATGTCATCGGTGGTCGAATAGTGCTGCGGAACAAGTACGGGCACGCCGGAGAGTTGATTCGAAGAAAGGCTTGACTGGTTGCAAAAGAATTCGCTCAACGATTTGGGATTGATTATTGGGAGACCTTTGCACCCGTAGCGCGACTCGGCTCAGTTAGAACTATGATGGCTTTCGCAGTAGAGAACGGGATGATCGTGCATCAGTTTGACATCGCAACGGCGTACCTGAACGGGGTGCTCGAGGAGAAGGTCTACATGGAGACGCTGCTGGTACAAGAAACTCGAAAAAGAACTGTCAAATTATGGGGCAAGGAAATCTTCAGCGGATCCCTGCGTGTACTTCAAGGGCAGTGGAAAGGAATTACTCCTAATTTTTGTGTACGTGGACGACATTCTTGTCGCTTCGCGGAATAACAAAGAAATCTTCGATTTCCGACGACATCTCTTGAAAATTTTCGAAGTCTCGGATCTTGGAGCAGTCAAGTATTGTCTTGGGATGGAATTTAACCAAAGCGGAAACGAAATCACAGTTGGTTAAACGGGATACATCAGAGACGTTCTTGAACGATTAGAAATGCTGGAATTAAAAGGCGTATCGACACAACTGGATCCCGGAACGAAGCTTCAACGGATTGAAGGCGAACCAAATCCCGAAGAGAAGAAACTTCCGTATCGCGAACTCGTCGGATCGCTCTTGTACCTGGCCGTATGCACCCGCCCAGACATCGCCTACGCTGTCAGCTATCTTAGTCAATTCAATGACTGTCACAGAGCTGAACACTGGACGGCTGCGAAGAGAGTTCTCAGATACCTCCAAGGAACACGCGACATAGGATTGAAGTTTCACCGCACAGGAAAAACGCTGGAAGGTTCGTCGATGCTGATTGGGGGAATTGCCCGATCGACAGAAAGTCATACACAGGCTTCGCATTTCTTCTCGGAGGCTGTTCTATCACGTGGGAGGTCAGAAAGTAGAAACATTAGCTCTGTCTTCAACAGGGGCCGAGTATATGGCTCTGTCCGATGCGGCCAGGGAGGCTGTGTATCTGAAACGCCTTCTTGCCGATCTCGGTTTCGGAGAAGAAAAAGTCGAAATTTACTGCGACAACAACGGCGCACGAAAGCTTGCGGAAAATCCGGTATTTCACAACCGAAGTAAACATATTGACGTTCGTTATCACTATGTGCGAGATGTTCTCGATAGTGGAAAAATTGGAATTAAATACGTATCCACAGAGAACATGGCTGCCGATTTTTTGAACAAAGGCGTACAAAGATAAAAGCATTTAAAGTGTTTTGATCTCCTCGGCATTATGAAGATTAAGATTCCAATCGGAAAGCTCTCTGAATCGAGGGGGAGTGTTGGCGATCATAGTTGAAGTTCATAAATCGCGCCGCGAGACGATTCAAATCGTATCGACCGTAAAGTGCTGCCTTCTCGCGTTCTTCTATCGATAGGCTCTTATCGCTCTTCGCGTGCACGTGGCACGCATTTGTTCCTCGCCGCTGTTTGAAATGACGCACATCATTTTATTAAATACTCTATTTTTGTGTTATTAATAAATCATATATCTATTGTAAAGTATTCTACGCAGTGATCTATTTTTGCACCTCTCCCTGCAGCATTCCTTTCTAACAAATAATAATAACATTAATTAAAAATAAACAAGGAAAATTAAAAAATTATAAGAAAAATTAATAATGATAATAATTATAATAATAATATAATAATATTGATGATGATATTAATATAATAATAATAATATATAATAATAATAATAATAATAATAATGATAATAATAATAATAATAATATTGATAAATTTCTTTTTTTAATTTATTTTATTTTTGCTGAAGTTATTTTTTAGTTATTTTTGAGGTTATTAAGGTTATATTTGTTTTTGTACGAAAAAGAAGAAAAACATCTTACGTGCGTACATAAGTACACACACCAGTTTTTTTTATTTATAACAAAAATTGGGCTCATGGAAGGTTAACCTGTATTCGTAATGCGCTTCACAGTTAGGAATAAATTCACGCCTTGCACCTCCAGGAAGCTTTGAAGCGCTAACGTTCGCACTCCCACTATTCAGATCCCTACTACATACGCACTGCTGGACATTTTAGAAAAGACATTTCTTCTATTCTTCTACTGGCCGTCTACGACACCTTTGAGACAACCATCGAAGAACCTACAAAGAAAGTGATGAAGAAGCCATACGTGCCAAAAGCGAAATAAGTGAAATATAAATATCTTTTATACTTTCATAATCAAACGAGAAGGTATCACCGCGAAAGTGGCAGTCGAACGAGAAAGAGTAGCAGAGTGTACAAAAACTCTTTACCCTTTTACAGATAAGCGATAGATGAGATTTCTTAATGTATCTATATACGAAGGAAGCTAGCAAGAGGTAAGCTAGGTTTCTAATCTTTAGTGGGACATCATACATTATATAATCAATTTAAAAACAAGGGTTTTTTTGCCGTATGGATTTAACTGACAAAAAAAAGTATTACACTATTTATTAGCTCTACCGCGTTTTTTATTTATTTTTTAATTTACCTTTTTATTTTCCTCATCATTAGCTTATTACAATCACTAGAGGAGATTATGTTGGAGAAATATGCGTAAATACAGCTAGGTGGTTTGCTGGTGATCATAAAAACTTATAGACGAAAAGAGCAGTTTTCTAAGAATGCAGCAGGGAGTAAGGTGAGATTTTACATTTAAAAATTGTCAAGTATGTCTTTTCCACTTTTGCATCATTGGGTCAAAATTTTATTGAAGCTTTTTGTCTTTTAATGTTAAGCTGAATCGCAATTCATGTGTCTGATAAAAATCGCTTGGTATTATTAGGAAAAGTCTTCTTTAAATAATGTCTTCAATTCTGCATTTTCAAAAAGCTTTACTCATTCTCCGCCATACTGGTCTTCGACTTTAAAATAATCTTTCTTGAAGCATTCAAAAAAAGATATGTATATAATCACACATTCTTTCTCTAATAGAGGTTACATTATAAATATTTGTGATAATTACATATGTGCCCATAATTATGAAAGTGGTCCAAGTCAAAATTAAAAAAAATAAGTTTATCAGTTATTTCACAACACAGTACTTTAAACTCAATTAATTCAATGTAATTTTCACGCTATTGTCGAAAATGAATTATTAGATAGTAGTTGTAATTTTAACATTATATAAAATTCATTCAGTGTTCAAATGTAATCCTTCAAATATCTCGAAACAAAGACATATGACTTGGACTACTTTCATAATTATTTGCACATATATTTGGGCTATAAATTTCTTAATATTGAAGCAAGAAAATAAAAACCTTTGCAAATGACGAGAATATTGGTCGTAAACTGATATTTTAAATCGAGAATAACTTATAATTGTAACATAAATCTACTAATGTATTAATGGGATTATGTAGTTTACCTAAGCTTGTTATTTAATATCTGTGATCTATTAATTTCAATCACTATTTAGCGATACAGCTGTATATAGGAAAACGGCTGAAATAAAATTGTAGACCTAATATCTACAATATACAAAAGTAACACTTTCTAGTTGTTGCGTATCATACACAAACGAGTGAATGAGTCGATCATCGGGGCGTTTCGAGACGTGTCGAGACCTGCAAAAGCGCGACGACACCCGCGACAGGAAGGCATCGTAGTTCTGCGATAAAACCAAGGAGCGCCGAGATCCCTTTGTAAGGGCTCCGTTCTTCTAGCAAGCGTTCTCCCACTAAATCTATTACGCCAATCATATGCATCAACAGCTATGAACTTGTCTTTTAGGCAATTGGTCCGCGCGTTGCATCGCTTTTTCCTATTTGCGGACTATATTCGCGTAGGTTACCCATTTTTCCTCGCCTGTTATAATCCTGTTTAAAGAAGGCTCAATTTTTACCCGTGAGAGCAGACTTGTTGCGATCGACATGCGATCTTCTTTATTCTGTTCACTGTAATTGTAAGGTACCCATACTTGCTGACTTTCTAATATCTCTCCAGGTGGCGGATAACGGTTGATTGCGATGTATTAAAATTTTGTTATACATCTTATCGATTGACGTGGATTTTGCTATAATACTGCCTTTAAAAAGTTGTCGTCGAAGTCGGAAGGACGTCCCGCCCTCGGTTCTTCTTTTAAAGTCATATCTCCAGAACGAAATTTTACTAACCAATTTCTAACTGCACGATCAGTTATCAATCCTTCACCATACACTCTGCATAATTTTTAGCAGTCGCCTTTGAACTATTGCCTTGTTTAAATTCCCAAAGCATCAAATCACGAATATTTACTTTTCGACTTTCGATTTCAGAGGATACAGAAGCAGTTTTTTTTAACATGTATCATGCAAAGTTGTTGAAAAAATGACAAACGGAAACCGTTTAAATTATGAAAACAAAAATTCGTTGTCATGGTAACTCATAGCTGGTAAAATCGAATAATAGATTTTACATAGCTGCGTCGAAAGTTACTTATGACTAAACCTAATATTTATCCTATCTTTATTCCAAACAAATAAACAACTCTTGATATATACACGTGACGGCATTTTCGAATGATAATAAAATACATTAGAGTACCGATCAAAGCAACGGTCGTTCACCACTAGTAATAGCGTACAAACTCTGTACTGACATATTTTTTGTAATTATTTAGAATAATACTTACATCAGTATAAGTAGTAAGCGATATAATCACAAATTTTCCTGAAGTTAAACTCATCTGTTTAGTTGATCGTTTCATACAAATATGCATTAACTGTTTTTCTTTTTTAGAAATATTGTACCATTCACAAAGATAAAGTGCCTCCAAATACAATACTTTGAAAATAATTTACTATGTTACTATTGAACATATGTTTTACACTGATATTTTATTAAAAAAAAAACAGCTAAAATTACTTCTTTTATAAGACACTTCCCATATAACAATAGATTAAAAGTGCGCACGAAATTACAGAAGAAATCATAAGAAATGGAAATATCATCATTATTTCTCCATCA
Organism: Polistes fuscatus; assembly: GCF_010416935.1. NCBI lineage: Eukaryota > Metazoa > Arthropoda > Insecta > Hymenoptera > Vespidae > Polistes > Polistes fuscatus. The sequence goes on along the minus strand of NW_025113172.1, from coordinate 21,555 downwards.
GCTAAACTCTGAAAAAACAGACGAAAAAGACTATAATATCTGGTATTAATAAACTTTTAATGATTTTTGTACTAAATAATTTTTATTATTAAAACATTGTTTTAATTTTTGAAAACTTTTATTTTTTTTTAATTGAAACTTACGATAAGAGCGTCATAGCCAACAAGAATAAGTTGCATGATACCTCCGGTCAATTGTACCAAAATTATAAAATTAAAATTTTTTTCTAAAGATTCGGATAATCTGAAATTAAAAAAAAGCTATTAGAAAGAATTATATAAATAAAACTCATGTATACCAAGTAAATGTAAGACTTTAGGACTCGTTCTTTATTCTCTACATTTTAAGAGTTTTGATGCAATAATATGAGCTTATAATGTTAAAGAGTGTGTGTATGCATGTGTATTTACTTGTATACGCAATACAAGATTAGGATTCTAGGTAGAATAGCGCTGCGAAAGCTTTTACTTAATATTTCCTTAAAAATTGCTCTCTCATCTATAAATAATAAACTCTTTTACGTCGAACACCTGTAACTAAGATTGTTGTAAAAAATATTTAGGATATAGAGATCAATAAGCAGAGGGAATAACATAGATAAAAGATAAGATATTTAAACCGAGGCAGTTCTTCTACAACGGTGCTGATTCAAGAAAAAACACCTACAAAGCAAATAAACATCAGAAAAACCAATTTCTTCTTTGTGATCTTTCGTAATATTTTAAAATATTAAAAAAATCGTAGGGCATGCAATCTGAAATCTAATCGGAATTACTGAACATTTTGGGCACATAGTGGTAAATGGGATCTGGCCAGTCCTTTGTTGCTTCCAGACTCGTATTTAAGGTAAAATTTCAAGTAAAGACAGAAACCTTATGGAAAAGTAAATAAACAACGAATTAATGTTTTTTACTTTTATAAATTTAATAATTTTATACAATCTCTCAAACAGTTTCATAAAAAAGCTAAGAAGCCAACCGACAATAATTTGACATTGCAGACTCCATTAGTCGTCTAAAACATCACAAAGTTCTTAGTCGAGTCATTGCTTTAGCGGAAAGAATAAAACACCTAGTAAGTCTATCGCATATCCTTGATCATAGTATGCAAACATTTAATTTGTTTCCGCTTTAGCAAATAGTTACTTCTCCCAGACGTGTAACTAGACCTTCAACAAAAAAAGACCAAGAGAAGAAGATGACAGCAATCAATGACAACTACGAGTAGTTTCCACTGCTAAAAGATTTTTTATTTTAATTTCAAGTAAGCATAAAGATATCCCTGAAAATAAAAAATCGTCACAAGTACCTCCACCTTTGCTAACCTATATAGATAACGTAATCGTAATTGTAAATTATTACAATCATCTAATGGTAGTTTTGATACGTTTCATATAAAACAAGAACATTTGTTACGTGTATTTCTAAGAAACGTTCATTACTCTGTTGCTTCTGATACCTAATGGATTTACTCGTAAAGCTTGGGTATCGAGTAATAAATATATTTAATAAAAATATATAATTCTCCGCTTTCTATATGATTTATATGTACTTGAAAAAAAAACCTGACAATAATACAATACTTAATATAAGCCACCTAAAAGGACTTAGGTAGAGGGAGTGTTTGAAGCGGTGTACGTCAGTGGGAGTACGAACTTTGATAGAAAATTAGGAAGCAATAGGAAAAGAAGAGAGATGATAGTGGGCTCAAAAGAAGCGGGAGCAAAAGATGAGATAGAGGAAGTAAGAGTGTAGAAATAAAACAGGCAGAAGAAAAGAAAAGAGAAAACTAAAAATCCGGAAGAAATGAGGTTTGGTCAAGCGAACGTAGGAAATGGAAGGAACAAAGAACGGAAGCAGAAACAACGAGGTCGATAAGGTAGGGAACGACATAGACTATAAAACAGAAGAAAGGTTTGAAGTTAAGAAAACGAGGAGATAAAGACCAACTAACGCAGAAAGAACGATAAGGCAGGAGACAAGGAATGCAATAGAGCAGTATTTAAATATAGGGAAGAGAAAGGAAAATGCAAAGAATAAAGAGATAGAGCAAACGAAGGAGCAATTGCTGAGAGGACTCAGCGTATCGATTAGTCTGCTGACGGAGGAAGTTAGAAATTTTAGGCAGGCTGTGGAAAGGGTGAGTAAAAAAGCAAGAAAGGAATCAAAGAGCTCCAGAAGGCGTTACAGGAATGTGAAAGAAATCGGAAAAGGGAAAAAGAGGAGTGGAAGGTAAACTGGCGAGAAATCGAAGAAAGAATCAGTCAATTAAAGGAAAGAAGAAGAAGAGGAAACGAGCTAAATCTGCAACAAAAATTAAGAAAGATGGAAGAATAAATAGGGTAAGTAACAGAGAAAAGAATAGGAGCGGAGATAAGAAAAATGAAAAATTTAATCGACAAGCAAGTCAAGCTTGAAAATAGAAAAAACGTGGTAATAGGAGATGCAAATGTAAGGAAAGAAGACTGGAAAAAACAGGTAGACCGGCTGTTAATAAGCAACCTTGGATTAGGAGAGAAGAGGAAAGTAAATGGGCAAGAGTAATAGAAGGAGAAAGAAAGATAATCCTGACAGTCCTAGATAACTGGGAGTCAAAGCAAGAAGTAATGAAAAACAAAAGCAAAGTCAAAGGAAGCTCGATATACATAGATAACGACCTGATAAGAGAGGAAAGAGACATCCAAAGATACCTAGTAGAAACAGCAAAGGAGGAAGTGAGAAAAATGAGCAAGGTAAGAATAGGGTTTTAAAAAATAAGGGTAATCGATAAATAGATTTTCTGGCAGGAGAGTAAGGGAGAGTTCTCGGAGAAGCCGAATTTTCGGTAAAGAGCCAGCGGAGCAGCAGTGAAAGATGAGTAAAAAAGGCAAACGAGAAGAAGCAGGGGGGAAGAGTTCTGTTCTGGAACGTAGCGGAAATAACGAATAAGGATAGAAATTTCTGAGAGTACGTACGGAACTTCGATGGGCTAGGTCTAATAGAAATGTTATTCGAGGAAGAGGGCTGAGAAAAAATCAAGAATAGACTACCAAAGGAATAAAACTGGATTTGCTAATACGCGAAAAATGAGAAGAAAAGAGGAAGAGCTAAGGGGGTGATAATCACGGAAATAAGGAAAGAGTTAAACGTGAAAGAGAAGATAATAAAGCTAAAAGGAGTAGTGAAAAGGAATATGAGAAAAGAGAATGACACATGGACCGTACTGACAGTATAAAACACAGAAGAGATGAAAGAAACAGAAGAAAAAATGAACAGAATGATATCAAAGGAAGAAGAAAGAGAAATACTATGAACGAAAGAAGAAATATGCGACGGTAAACAGGAAGAAGGACGGAAATCAAAGGACAATACAAAAAACGCAGAAGGAGAGCATCTAATAAGATTAACGGAGGAAAGAAGATGGCATATAGCGAATGGTAAGGTAAAGGGCGATGAATAGGGAAGGAGAATGTACCTACGTGAGGGCTGACGGAGCTACGGTGATTGACTACGTCTTACTGAACACAGCAGGATGGAACAAGATAAAGAGATTTAGAGTCGAAGGAAGGACGGAATCGGACAACCTTCCCTTGAGTCTACAAATTGATATAGCTGAAAAAAAAAGAAGGAAGAAAGAAGAGAAAGTAACCACGACAATGATTATAAACTAGAGCAAAGAGAAGATAACAAACATTAAGGAAAGTTCCAGAACCAAAGAATTCACCAAAGAAAGGTTAAAGAACAGCTGGAAAGAATTACAAGTAGGAATAAGAGAATGCACGGTAAGAGAAATAATTTGACAAAGAAAAAGAGAATTAGGAGAGAAGATTTTAAAAGACAAAGAATGTACAAGAAAGAAAAGGAAGATGAAGAAACTGTATAAAATGTTGAAGAGATGTGTAATAGAGAGGAAGGAGTATTTGGAAGGAAAAGCAGAACAAAAGAAGTTATGCAAAGAGAAACAAGAAAGGAGGAAAAAACAAGAAATGGAATAAATAAGAAACGCGAAAACGGAAGGAAAGATTTAGAAGAATATTAATAAGGGAGGAAAAGGAGAGTAACTATATGAGAGAAAATAACGAATGAGGAATGGAGGGGACACTTATGTGAACTGTTAGGAGGAAAGGAAGAAAAGTCTGACAAGGGGACCTTAAACTGGGATACCCTCGGATTTTAACGAGCTTTTGTATATTAGTAGTATACTTTTAGGTTGTTATCGTGGTAAAGTATTTTGCCATAACGCTCAACATTTTTTGGGAAAAAAGCTTCTGAAATTTTGGATTTTGTTACATACATGTTTATATTATCTTAAATTCGACCGTCTTTTAAGTGGCGCGCTAGCGTATCTAGTAGCGTTCTCGCTTTTCGTGCCGCTAGTAAGTGTTCGATCATTCATGGGGACAATTTTTTTTAATAACTTTTTTCTGTCTGTTTTCAAATTATTTTTTCATATTTTTTAATTTTTAAATATATACAGGAAAGAAAAAATTATTTATTACAAAAAAATTAGAAATAATAATTTTTTTCAAATCTCGCGAAAATAATAGAAGAAAAGTTTATCCTTGAATTAAAGTTAATATTTTATTTTTTCACAGGTATATAATAATAGATAAATGAAGATTTATCTCTCTTGAAGATTGTATCAAGATACAATCAAAAGTCCATCATCAATTGTCATCAAAAATTTTTCATAATATTTTTAAACGTTAATTAGGTTTGTTTTTCAACAAATCTTTTAAAAAGTATTTGTTCATGTAACAAGTAATCTTTTATTAATTGCGCTAGATGTGAAAAAATTTATTGTTTTGAATGCTTTTACGAGAACTATCACTCTGGAACCTGCGTTTAATAAATAATAATAAATGTACAATAAATGTTAGGACTCACAGATATAAAAAAATTATACATGAACTTTGTAATGATTAGAATATATACGATTGTTATTTGTTAGTACATTAAAAATTTATCTATTTTTATATACCTGTTAAAAAATAAAATATTAACTGTAATTTAAAGATAAACTTTTCCTTTATTATTTTCGCAAAATGTGAAAAAACTGCCGGATACACGAGCGGGATTTCGAAGAGGAATGGGTATGAATGACAACGTCTACGTGCTGCAGCACGTGGTGGAGAGGGAGCTTAACAAGAGAGCCGTAAATGTTTACGCGCTCTTTATAGATCTGAAGGCAGCATTTGACAAGGTGAGAGGAAACAAGTTGTGGGAGGCAATGGAGGATAGAGGTGTAAGGAACGGTCTAATAGAGAGAACGAAAGAAATATATGAAGAGACGGTAAACGTATTAAGAACAAATGAAGGAGAATCAGGAAGATTTTGGACGGAGAAAGGAGTCAGACAGGGGTGTTCTCTGAGTCCTACGTTGCTTACTGTCTGCATAGCGGATCTGGAAGAAGTGCTGAGGATAAAGCAAGACAGAGTGCTGGTTGTAGAATGGAAAAATTCTTGTCGCTGGCATATGCAGATTACATGGTTTGGTTGCGGACAAAAAAAGAGAAATGAATGCTATGGTAAAAAGATTAGAGAGGTATTTAGACAGGAAAGGGCTCTAGTTAAACGCAGAAAAGATGAAGATGCTCATCTTTAAAAAGGGCAGAAGAAAGAAGAAGAAAAAAGGCTGGGAATGTAAAGGAAAGGCAATAGAAAGGGTGAAAAGTTTATATATTTAGGAGTATGTTTACAAAGGAACGGGAGCATGACGAGCCATGTGAGAGAGAGAGAGAGAGAGAACGGAAAAAGCAAATGTAGTGGTAAGACAAGTCTGGGTCATCGGAGAAAAGAAGTTCAGGGACGAATTTAAATGAAGAATAAGGATGTCTGATAGCCTGGTTAAAGAAGTGATGCCCTTGAGAGTAGAGCTCTTCGATTGGACGGAAAGGACTGAACTGGAGAGAGTACAGCAGAAGTACATTCGCTGGTGTTTGGGGATGGATTATTACAGGCCAGGATATATAATTCTCAAGAAACAAAGAGAGATAAGATTAGAATAGGAGCTGGACAACGTGCGTTAAGATTCGAAGATGGAGTATGAAAAGCGAAGGGTAGGACACTGGTCAAATAGAGTTTGAAGGAGAAAGAGAAAGAAATTAGTAATACCAAAACAGTAAGGAGATAGAGGATTTCCTCAAAAGAAAACGGGTACAGCTAGTTAGGAATAGAGCGGTTGAGACAGCAAGAGATAGACGTAAATGGGCTGTTGGAAGAGAGGAATAGAGAGAAAAGGGACAGATACAAAAACAAAATAAAGGAAGCGTGATATAATCCGAGATATGCGCAGATAGGACGGCTACGAAACCATAATATCTGACAAAAACGAGAGGAGGAAGTTATTAGCGAGGGCGAGGTGCGGAAATATAGAGGAGAACAACAGGTATTAGCTAGAACAAAGGGAAAAAGATGCTCACTGAGCAGCACAAAACTGGAACACTGAAACACCTCATAGAGAAATGCCAGAAAGTAAAGAGAACAGAATTGAAGGAAGAGAAGATACTAGAGGGTAAAAAGAACGAAAGGTTGGAGGGATAGCTAAGGAGTGTGGACAAGCAATGGAAGGAGGCTAGTAAATAACAAAATCAAAGGGTATGAATTGGAAGAAGTAGGATAAGGGAAAGTGCAAGAAATACTAAGATAGAGATAAGGAGGAGTTTGTTATGTTTATGAATGTGTTAGATTAAGGAATAAATGTAAGTAAGGAACAAAATGTAAACCATTTCACTATACATATGTCACTCACATACATATGCCATATCACTATATAGCATGTCACTATAAATTGCTGTAAAGCTGGGAAAATAAAGAAATTATTATATGCTACCTAAATAATACTACAGTTAAAATTGAACCAGCTATAAAAAAAAAAATTGTTTATTGCTAAAGGTGCACAGAGAACGGTTACACTAAGAAGTATTTCAATCGCTAATATAAATGTGTTAAGGGTTCTGGTACCCATTATATTAAAGAATGCAAAAATTTGTTGATAAAAAAAAAAGTTGTCTCGTTCTTCTTCGAACTGCAATTAAACAAACGATGTATAAAAAATGTGCTTTTCTTCTTCTTCTTCTTCCTGCGTCCAGATAGGCATATTGCCTGTTCTTCATCGCAACTCGCTTCTTGCAGGTATATCGTCCGCCCATCGTTTTCGTGGTCTTCCTGGGCTTCGTTTCCCTAGTGGTGATCTATCCCAAGCGATCTTCACAATTCGGTTCCCTGTCATTCGGGTTATGTGATCGTTCCACTGAATTTTCCTCCCCAATACCCAATCATTGATGTTGTCGATTTGGCATGTTCTTCTGAGGACTTCACTTCATTGTCTATCCCATAGAGATTTTCCGGTTATTCTCCGGAATATTTTCATTTCCGCTGCCTCCATCATCTGGCGGGTTTTAGATGTCTCGGGTCTTATTTCCGCCGCATATGTTAGTATGGGTCTTATAGTGGCCTTGTAAATACGGCTTTTTGTGTCTATTCTGAGATGTTTGTTGCGGAATATGGTGTCACTGAGTTGTGCCGCAGCTCTTGTTGCCTTAACCACTTGTGTTCTTACTTCCGTTTCTATTTAACCAAAGCTGGAAATTTCTATGCCTAAGTAGTCAAACCTTATCACTTGTTGTATAATGCTCCCATCAACCACCAATTTACATCTAAGGGGTATCTTGAATGTGGTCATGCACTTAGTTTTGGATGTAGATATTACATCCCAAGAGATTTAGCCATTGTGTTGAACTCGTGTAGAAGTCTTGCAAATCGTCTTCATTTTCCGCTATTAAAACTGCGTCGTCTGAAATATGCCTGATTTTCAGTTCTTTATCTCCCATCCCATAACCTCTCTGTCTACAGATTTTTTTATAATTTCATCCATGATAATATTGAATAGTAGCGGGCTCAGTGAGTCTCCCTGTCTAATGCCTCTTCCCAGTGTTATGGGTTCTGTTAGTTCGTTATCTATCTTTGCCTGTATGTTGTTGTTCTGGTATATATCTTCTATTGTTTTTATGATGTTGTTTGGTATTTGTCTGTTATAGAGGAGATGAACCACATCAGTTAATCGTATCCTATCTAATGCTTTTTAGGTCTATAAAGCAGAAGAACGCCGGTTTATTATATTCTATCGACTTTTCCGTTATTTGTCCGACGACGAATGCTGCATCTGTACATGATTGTCCAGGTCTGAACCCTTGTTTCTCGTCAGCTAATGTTATCCTTTCACTGATAAGATTTGAGATTACTTTGGTGACTAATTTCAAGGTAGTGCATAGCAGATTTATTCCTCTATAGTTCCCGGGCTGTTTTTTATCTCCTTTTTTAAAGAGTAAAATCATTATGCTTTTTCTCATTCGTCCGGAATTTTTTGTTGTTCGAGGATCCTTTGTGTGAGAATAGTCAACTCCTGAACCAATCTTTCTCCACCGTATTTGAGGAGTTCATTTGCGATGCCAGTCTTGACCAGGGCTCTTCCTGTTTTTCAATCCATATAGTGCTTTTCTCATGTCAGCTTCGTCGATAGAGATGTTATTATTTATCATGATATCTGGGACACCTTGTGTTGTGTTAGGTTGGTCATCCTTGTATAGGTCTTTTAGATATGCGGTCCATGTTTCCTTATCAATTTGTCTTACTGGTATTAATTCTGTTATTTCTTTCTTCTGGTTTCTAATGAATCTCCACATTTTTTTTGGAGACCGTAAAAGTCCTTCTCTAGTTGTTTTGAGAACTTTTCCCAGTGCATGTTCTTCATTCTTCTAACTAGCGTACCAGTTTCGTTCCTGATGTTTTTGTATGCATTGTAAGACTAGGCAGTTTTAGTTGTTAGATATTTAAGATAGGCTTGTTTTTTCTTCTTACATTGTTCTTTTATCTCTTCGCAGAACCATGGAGTTTTATTTTTTCGACGCCTCGTTTTTACATTTCTTGGTTCCCAATGCCTCTATGGCCGCGCTTTTTATGTTTGTTTTTAGTTTCAGCCATATAGTGTTTACTTCGTCACGATTATCAGCTGGGTTCAGTTCGATTTTTTCTCTTAAACGTCTTTTGTATAATTCTCGTTTGTTGTATCCCAGAAGGTATCTATCTTTATTGTTTCTTCGTTTGTTACGTGACTTTGATCTTTTCTTTTGTGATGGCATTTGATTCTAAATTTACCAAGAAGTAGACTGTGGTCGCTTCCAATGTCGGCTGATTTAAGTGTTCTCAAATCCAAGATTTCAGATGATGGTATATAACTATTGGTTAAGATAAAATCAATGGTTGAGCGTTAACCCGGTGTGTTGCCAAAAGTGTACTTGTGTTGCTCTTTGAGGTTGAAAAATGTGTTTGTGATTCTAAATCCATTTAGGGAGCAGAAGTCTATCATGAGTTTTCCGTTCTCATTCAGTGTTTGCTCATTTAATCTCTGCATTATGCCGGGGATCGGTTGGTGACCAATGCGAGCGTTAAAGTCCCCTAATATTACTACGCGTTCCTTCGGGGGTAGTGATTCAATGATACGCTCAAGTTCTTTGTAGAAGTCTTCACGTTTCTGTTTCGCTTTATTCTCGTCTGGTGCATAAAGGGACAAGATATTTAGTGGGGACGAATCAGTCAGCAACTTGAGCAGTATAATTCGTGATGATATGTGTTTACAGCTTTCGATCTGGTTGATGTATCTTTTATGTAAGGCAATGGCGACACCATCCTTAGCTCGTTCGCTCTTTTCTACGCCGCTGTATATCACAATATATTCACCGTATATTCTTTGGCTCTTGCTTTTCTTCTTCGTTTCTTGGAGTGCAGCAATGTCTATTTTCTGATTTTCAAGTTCTTTTAGAATTTCTTGTTTTTTTTTTATTAAGGGATTTTACATTCCAAGAGGCAATCCTGGTAATGTTTTTTCTTTTCCAATTCGTTATCCGTTTTCTAGCATGGGTCGTCATCAGTGTATCCGTCCTATTCCGAGGCGCGTTGTGGTTTCTTCGAGCTTGTGCTTTTTTCTACGTCAGGCAGGTAGCTAACCTAACCTAACAACCCTCCTCCTTTATCCGGGCTTTGGACCGGCAACATGACCCTTTACGATCATGTAGGCGAAGTTGTGCTTTTTTAAGACTTTAAAAATTATATTTTTAAAATGAGTAGTTTATTTTTTGAGCTTTTTTGCTTTCTGCTTAATTCCCAATCATAATTTTCTATATTTTTATTTTTACATTGAATACAGAGTGTTTATTGTAATTTTTCACGTGAAAACATCATTAGGATCGTTATGATTGAAATCCGATAAAACGCAGTCGATAAAACGAAAATGACGTACCGCAATAAAAAATGACATACATATGAATCTATTGGATTTAGCCTGCGAAATAATGAGGTACATTAAAGTATACTGTGTTTCCTAATATCACGGTCTCTATTTTGTGCGGTGCATCGTAGCCTTCCTACTCTTTTTACTATGTGTTGTATATATGTGTGCTTGTGCGTGCCTTCATATTGCCAAGCTGAAAAAAAAGAAAAGACATGTTATATAGAGTAATATTATTATTAGGTGGCGTTAGGAGCTTGATAGCTCATTGCCGTATATAAAAAATCCCGCTAGTTTTTCTTTTCCTAAGCGCAATCCCATTATTCGCGATAATCATATCCCATTTCCTTAATATCCTTCCTAGTATTGTCCTCCCATCTACCCCTTGATCTACCCAATGGTATTTTCCCACTGGGTATACTAGTAAGTATTTTATACGCGGGTCGTTTTTCACCCATACAGGCCATTCATAAATTTTATCACATACGACAGAATTTCCGATATTATTATAGGAAAATTTTTTCATTCTATCTGTGACTATATATTTGTTTTTTTCCACGCTTATTTGCAACCGTAGTTTTCTTGTTTTGTCCAGTTATGTTCTTGTGATATTAACTAATTTCTTCTTATTGTTCCCTAACAAAGAAATATTGTCCGCATTCGTTAGCAGTTGCATTGCCCTGTTCAGCTGCAGACCATCCTTAATTTTCTGCAATTCTTTGATAGCAGATTCTAGCACTAGATGAAACAGAAGTAGTGACAGCGTATTTCTGTGTCTTCTTCTGAAAGAAACAGATATTATAATTTTCTTGAAAATTCTCTTGAAAAATATTTAGTCAAAGCATTAGAAAACTTATTATCTCCGCATAGATGATCAATCATTTTACTGGAAGACAGAGTAAATTATTTTTAACAATAATAAGAAAAAGCCGACGATATTGAAATCATGAAAGATTTTTGAAGAAACCATTTTTTTTTATCACACTGGGAAGAAATAATCCGCATTAAACTATAATCTCTTGAAGCTTTTTGACCAGTATCAGTATACATTTATATTCTTGTTTCAGTTTTCGAGTTTTGTCTAAAACTAATGCATAGAAGTGTAATGCCTATTACTATCGTTATAACAATAGATTTTTAAAAAGTATCCATCACAATCAAACGCTGAAGGTTGTAAAGCTTATAGGCTGGGAAAAATAATTGTGTGTTCACATTCACATAAAATTTTTACGAAGGAGACATTAGTTTAAAGAAATTTTTATATCGTTATCCCATTGGAAAATGAAATTTATATGCAGAAATCTGCTGCTGAAATGAAGACTTTTATATAGATGTGTTACGGTTTTTGATTGGAACATAAAATGTAGAGCCGCATACATAAATAAACCTAATTTAGAAAGTAGCTTATGCAGGAAATAAAAAATATAAAAAGAGAAGCAGAGCCCCATAAATTGAATTAAAAAATAATATTATACATAATTTTTACTCGGTAAAGTATTTTAACTGAACTATAAGTTATTCTACTTACTATCATTTGTTATAATATCAGGATAAAGAGAAAAATTTGTAATTAAACGGTATGCTTAGATTAAAATCAAAAAATTGTCATCATATGGTTAAGGTATAAAAAAAATCGTAAACATGTTATCCAGTTTATTCATTTTCAACCTAAATTGATGATCACTGTAGAAAAAAATGAAACGAATAAAACTAATAAATAATAATACAAACTTCAGTTTACCTCAAAAAACTAATAAATATTAATACATACCCCAATTAACTTAAAAAAAATCACTGTAATTACTAATATTACCAAATAATTAATTTTTTTGATAATATTTTTGAAGATAATTACAGTTATTTAATATTAATCATCACCGTATGTAATAATTGAAATAAAACGTTGTACGAATAGGACAAGTGTCTTTGGTAAATTGACCTAGCAGGGCGTTCTAAGCAACAGTTTGAAGAGTAGGGATGGACGATAAAAACATTCCGATACTATAAAAATTCTAATAATGATTGAGCCACATATTTCGAATATATGCTAAGAATTTTTAGTCGTAACAAATGGTATATAAATCGTTATAACGTTGAATACTACACGAATTCTGAAAAAAATCCTCGTCAGGCAACGCTCGTTATTTATTATTGAAAAAGAATTATAACTTCAAGACAAAAACAATAACATTCACATTGCACTATACGTTTCCAGTATTTTATATCACACTTCCGATATTATTATAATTAATTACAGATCAATTATCAAAATGATTACATATTATTATTAAAATTATACTTCTTTTAGAGCGTTGGGGAAAATGTAATGGGAGTGATTTTTTTCCAAGCGTCTGTAAAAACGACAACATGAAGTTTGTCGGTATTTACAACGCGCGGCAAAGTGATTTCAAGTTTACGGCGTTCAGTTGTCTTCTCTTCTTCTTCCCCTTTTTTCCTCAAGCTGGTCTTCCATCCAAATACTAACCGTACTCAGCGCTGCTTTACTTAAATGATCGAGCGAGAACTAATGCTGTAACCGCGCCATAGCTGTTGACGCATAAAGTAATTCGATATACCTCTCTTACATTTAATGTGGACTGATATCTATATTTTTATATTTTTTTATTTTTTTTATTCTTTCTTATATATATAATATATTGATCGATTGAAAATATTTTTCCTTTCTATTTTGAAGTTATTTAGTTAACTTAATAGAAAAGAATAATTAGTAGCTTATCTACTCATATTTTAAATCCTCCTCCTATTTTACCTGGTCACGCTATAAATATATATATATGTAGGATTCAATACAAAGATGAATAGAATGTTTCCATGTAAATACAATAATAGCTGTTTGCTGCTTAAAGGCTATACGATGACTAACTTACATAGCAACGTACTCACTCATACTATCTCATTTCCCTCACACCATCACAATAAAGGGCAATATTTCTTATGTCTTTTCACTTATTCGAATATTTAGTAACGATCGTTCTCGAACATTCATACTGAACAACAACTTTTTTCTTACTCTAAAGGCGTATATATTTAGCAACGATCGTTCCCCAATATTCCTATCTTAACGTTTCTTCTTAAATTTTTTCTATCCCTTCCTAACTGACAAACAACTTTGTTTTTCCTTGAAATACGGATATGTTTAGCAATGATCGTTCTCAAATATTCATATCTTAATTCATAGCCCCTTTGTCTAATTTCCCTTCCACATATATATATAATGTCTTATTTATTGTGCAGGTTATGGGTAGATAATAGGTAGAATTGTTTGTCTGTAATAACAAAGATTTTATTTTATTTTGAACAAAATAATAATGTAGCAACTTAGACTATTATTTATCCTACCTGTAATAACATAGAAACAACATTCAATGCTAATATCCACACCGTTGTTTCTTGATTAATTTTCTTACATATATCTTTTAATCTCTGTATCTTTTCACTTCTGCTTTCTTTGTAGCACTAACGCCACCTGTTTTATTCCCTAACCTCTTTACGCGCTAAATTCAATATAGCTAAAACTACTGTCCTTACATATATATTTATATAAAATTAAATAACTTCAATAAATAAATGAGAATAAAAATATATTAGAAAAAAAAATAATCTTCTTACATTAGAAAATATTATTGATTATCAAGCAGGGAAGAGGAACAGGTTTTTTTATCAACTATATTATATGTAAAAATAAAAATAATAATAATAATTTTAAGAATATAATAATAACATTATTTAAAAATAAACTAGGAATATTAATAAGTAATAATGAAAATTAATAATGATAATAATAATAATATGTTATCATTGTGATAAGTAATCTGTAATTAATTATAAAATATGGAGAATGAAGCATAAAAGAATGCAAACGTATTGTGAAATGGAATTTATCGTAATTGTTTTGAAGTTATACTTCTTTTTTAATACTAAATATCGAGCTTAGCCTGACAAAGATTTCCTCCAAATTCGTGAGGCACTCAACGTAATAACGATTTATGTACCATTTTTAAAGATTATAGATTCTTAGCGTATATTCGAAATACGCGGCTCAATCATTTCGAAAATATTGAAAATAAGGAAATTTTCTTATCGTCCCTCCCCACTTTTTAAACCGTTGTTAAGCACGCCATGCAGGGCCTATTAAACATAGCACTTGTCCCATTCTTCCACTGGACGCCTACGACGACACATCTTAGATAAGCAGCAAAGAATTTCCAAAGAAAGCGACGAACAAAGCGATTTAATCTTGAAGCGAAATATGAAAAGTATAAGTATTCCTTAATCTTCCATAAACGAGGTGAACCTTTTTGTTCAATCCGTATACAAGCGAAGCGAGCAAGAGGTAAGATTCGTGTTTAATCTTTTGATAAAACCGCAATTCCTTATTATATTTAATTTATCAACCAGAGCTTTTATGCTACAAGGCTTTTTTCTGGCGAGCAAATATAGTATTTTACATTGTATTGAATTAACCAAGTGTTTTTCTTTCTTCTTATTTGTTGTTTTATTTTATTAATTTTTTTAATAATTGTATTTTATTTATTTAAATTGTATTTAATTTCTTTATTTTATTAAAGTTTTTATTGAAGTTATATTTTATTTTATTTACAAATGTAGAGTATATAATGGCATTCGGAAAAATTGTAGTTATTTCATATTGAAAACAATGAAGATGGAGAAGTAAATTTTGTGTGCCTTAAGTTACCAGATTCTCTAAAAATTGGCCAGTAAATCCTACAGAAAGTTGCTGGTTACGTTTCGATTCAAATTAATAAAACAATAGTGCCGATCGGACGTAGAACTTCAATTATTTTCCTTAGCAACAATACAAAAATTGAGATTAAGCATTAAAATTTATCTATAGTTTAAACCTAATTATTTATTATTAATATTGCAAATTTCTTTATTTTATTTTAATTATTTTAAATATTTCAATTATTTTAATTTTAAAGTTATTATTAACTTATACTCTCTTGCAGCTTTCTTATTGACCAGGATCAGTATACATTTATATTTTTGTTTAAGTTTCCGAGATGACTAAAACTAATGTAGAGAAATGTAAAGATTATAATCTTTAGAAAAAAAAATAAAGAAATAAAGGAAAATCATGAGTAAAATAAAGAACACATATTGGACGCTAATGCAAAATGTTTTAGAGTTCATTGGCTGTGAAGAAAAATAATTCCAAAAAGGTATGAATTGCGTGCGAATGAATTTTTATGAGCTCCGTCTACTTCTAATTTACTTTGCGAACAATCGGCTAAGCCTGTAATTACCGGTACACAATTAAATAATTTAAATATCACAGCAATAACTAATATTATTGCTAATTATTTATTTTATTTGTTTAGTCTTTATGTTTTGAAGTTATTTGAAATTATTTTAAGTTATTTGAAGTTATTAACATTTATTTCTTCAAGAAAAACAATTGTCTGTGAATAGAACTTTATGTACCCCCATCGACTTCGAATTTACTAGATATTTCTTAACCATCGGCTGAGCCTATGATTACTGGTACAAATTTATACAATTTTAAACTCACAGCAATATTTAATAGTACTGCTAATTATTATTTTTGAACTTATACTTCTTTTAGTACTTTTTGGAATTTGGTCTTTATTTTTTATGTATACTTCTTCAAGATGCATCGTTGTTTTCTGCAAAAGATGACTATCACAACTATATTACAGTGCAAGCTTATGTGCATATGAAAAATTCTTCTATGCCGTGTCATCATCGTATAACATCAAAAAACATTACATTAACAAACATGGAGCAAAGTACACGATCTCTAGCACGAAATAATCAATATTTAGCTGACGCTTCGAATATATATGTATTGTCTAATCAAGACATTGTACCGGATGAAGAATGCAATTCGTTAAACCAAGACACAATTTTTGATCAGGAATTACCTGAATCAGATGGATCCTTTTTTTATTCTAACTCTTCATACCATAAAGTAATTAATCATACTACTTGCGAGCAAATCGATATGGATTAAGATCCTACTTTACCATATAGCAATTATCATGAATTTAAACGAGCTCATAGGGAATTTAAAATAAAATTTTTGGACAATTCATTTTTACATCCATTCTCAGTAAGTGACAGATTGTGGTTTCAAAAAAAAATAATTTATACCTTATGTACCTATGGGAAATACTAAGCTTTGTAATACATGCATACAAGCTTTAAACAAGAAGAATATTCCTTTAATATCAAAATATAACTGCTTCAAATATCCAGATGTACCTCAGCATCTTCTACCACTTTTAGATTTAGTTTCTGAAAGAATAATTTCGCCTCGTATTACTTTTATGCAGATCAAACTTCTGAGACATGTTAATATTAAATGCGGCATTTATGGTCAAGTAATTATCGTGCCTGTTTCAGTTAATACAATGGTCAATGTTGAACGACCGACGCCTTGTATCGATACTCCGGTTGTTTCTTGTCGTTGAAAATGCACTTATACGTGGATGAGGATGAATACGAAGATAAGGAATGAGGGTAGTTGAAAATAAATTAAAATATATTTTTTGAGCCCAGTCAGTACTTATAAGTACGATTTATTTGGCTCGTTGCAAGGGAAAAGCTTTTCGGAATAAAAACCCTGGTTGAAATACAGTTGTTGCTGATGTGTCGCTTGCTTGCCTATCGGCAGTTATCGCTGATGATGTTACTCCAAAGGCAGAATATAATTCTGACCACGTGGCCTTCTTCTCTTGTTCCTTTTTTCCGCTGATGTAATAGTAGCGCAGGAGTAAACTTCTCTTCGAAGTTATCGCTCGCAGGTCTCGTGGTAGAAATAGAATTTAAGCGTCAAAGCGCGCGGCTTTTATAGAAAAAGACGATGCAACGCGCGGGCTAATTACCGAAAAGCTAGATAACGTAGCTGTCGATGCATATGATTGGACTAATAGAAATGGTGGGAGAACGCGTGCTAGAAGAAAGAAAGCGCCCTGCAAGGAGCTTGCTGCGCTCGTTTGTTACACTATAACTAAGATGTTTCTTTGTCGCTATATCTCGACACGCGTCGATACGTCTCGAAACGTCCAGATGATTCTCACTCACTCGCTTGCGTAGGATTACGCAACAGTTAAATCACTTCAAAGAAATATTCATGACGATTATTGTATAAATGTTCATATTACCCTCTTGCATTATTTTGACGGATCAGACTCGTGATGAAAGGCTAAACATGGATGTCACGAGTTGGGCTCGTTGTTTAGTTCCAGATCAAACATGAGTATCACGAGCTTGACTCGTACTAGATATTTTAGGCCAAACATGAATATCATGAGTCCTACTCGTTCTCGACATCTTGCGGTCGGTCGTAAAAATAGATTTCAAATTTCGGCAGACGAGCTCCGCCGCTCGCCTTTCACCGCGTTGATAGATACTGCCGCGTTTGGCCTTGCGTTTCCTGAGGTCCTGAATAGTTCAAGGGGTTAAAAGTATGAAAATTCAGCGATCTCGTTGCTTACATGGCATTGTTAAGAAGCGTACAATTAAAACTTAGCTAAAAATTTTAATACCTTCTACGTTGTATAGAATGTACGTTATTAAAATTGGTGATTTATTTTTTAATGATGATCAAATTCACGACAAAATTGAACAAAATGATGTCAGCAAACACATTTCTTTAGAAGAGAGTCTTACTGCGTTCCAACAGACATTATTGTGGGATGAAAAACAATATTTACGTATTGCACTTAGCGAAGAAAATTTATCTCAAAGTTTATTATTTTATGAATTGTTCTATTTCTTATTTCTTATTTTATTTCTTATTTTAATTAAAACCTTATTTTTTCTTATGTAGAAATAAATATGATTATACTTATTTTTTTCTAGATATTTTTGAGGTTTTTGATGCTATATTCGTTTTGATACGCCAGAGAAATATAACTTCTTACGTGCGTACATAAATATACACACCCGTTTTTTTTCATTATTATTAATATTAGTGTTATTACAATTACCGTTATTAATTTTTCTTTTTATTTTTTTTATTTTTAATTAATAATAATAATATTATTATTATTATTATTTTTATTTTTACGTTGAATATATTTTATAAAGAAACCTGTTTCTCCCTCCCTGCTTAATGATCGATAATATTCGCTAATGTAAGCTGATTAATTTTCTTTTTTATTATATTATTATTCATTTATTTCTTTAATTTTATATAAATATATTTATATAACCTGACCTTGTAAAAAGGGGGAGAATTGGAAGTATAAGAAGATAATTTACTAATTTTATTATTATTTAATTATTTAACGAAAAAGAAGTATAACTTCAAAAAAATTAAAGGAATCATATTTTCAATCGATTGATATGTCATATATATAAGAAAGAATAAAAAAATATTAAAATGTATATGTAAAGAAATATTCTTTAATTAATTTACCGCGTTAGTCAAAATCGTCGGTACATACAACTGACATACAATTCAGCTGTTGTAAAAGAGAGGGGGAACAGATAAGAGTTGCGAGATCAGTCGCGAGCGTTTACTTGAGCAGTAGGGACGATACGGTTTATAACGAAACTAAATGTCGTTTCTTCTCGTTACAGGTAAGAAATGTAAATATTAGTCACATAAGTTTGTAAATAAATGTTTAAATCTTCTCGTTACAGAAACAAAATTTTGTTTTTAACTGTATTCGACCTACACCATAAATAGTCTTATATATATGTAGGATTCGTGAAAAAATTGGGCCGTTGGACTGACTGGACCGGGACTCGAACCCGGATCTTCCGCTTTCCGGGCGACTGCTCTTTAACCAATTGAGCTATCCAGGGCCCACCGTCCAATCTCCTCACGAATGCCTATTTAAGTGTTTGGCTTGGAGGTGCTCGCATCCCACATATATATAAGCCCACACTAAATATAGGGGAGATATATCGAATTACTTCATGCGTCAATGACCATGGCGCCGTAACAGCATTAGTTCCTGCTCGATCATTTAGTCAAGCAGCGCTGATGACGATTTGTACATGGATTGGTAACCGCTCGAGAAAAGAAGAGAGGAAGAAGAAGAGAGGACTTCATGCCGTAAAATGGAAATTTATCGTTAACATCGGTCAAATCATCAAGTGATAACAAAATTTTCAATCCCATACAACGTGCGCTAGCTGTCTGAAATTTCACATTCCCATTACACTTTTTGTAATTTAAGAGACTCGAAATGGCTAATACAAAATAAGGTTTATAATTTTATATTTAACATGACTATCTTTCTTCAGGTACATCATCTTATATGTCATATTTTAATTTTTTTGCTTATGATTTTTTAACACTTTCATCACTTTCCGCTGTTTTCGGATTAAAAAATTTAGTTTTTTAACGGTACAGACTTATGAGAATTACTAGATCTCCAAAATTCTTTACAACCTTTGCTACGATTCATAATAAAATAATCAAATAAGTTTCTGAACACAAATATAGTAATACTTACAAAGAACTATACAGTCAAGTAATTTGTTTTTTTTATTTTCAGTCAGCTATCGATGTGTTTTTTTGTTGTTTTTTTCCCAAGATTATTCATAAAATATTATAGGCTGGTCGAAAGCGTTTGCTAACTACTTTTGTCCGCTACTTATCAATTGTGGGAAATCTCGGAAACTATTTATCGGATAATTTTAAAATTTTCTGAGAATATTTTCTAAACATCGTACTTTAAGTAGTTGCAAAAATAAAATATCAATTTTTTGAAAATCCTGACTGCATCTCATTTCTTAAACAATAGAACCTTTTATGTAAAAACTAGCTGTACTCTAACACGAGTTGCTGTTGCTCAGTCTGATTAAATTAATAGGAAAAAAACAAGAAAGCATAGGTTTGTACAATGTTACACCTCCCCAGACTCAGTTAAGTAATAGAAAAGAAGCGTAATTAGTTTTAAGTACAAACGTATGTCTCGCGTTTCTTTATTTATTTAATTCGCGCTCTTCGTGTGTTACGTCCGTTCGCTTCGACACCCTGTTAAGATCTCCTTGTGTCTTCACTCACACATTCACAGCATCGAGACGCCTGGAAAGGGCAATCAAGCTTTTAATTCAGGGCTACCCAGGCCGACTCGTAATATTGCCTTTGCTCCTAGAAGTTGTTGTCCTTAAAACTATTGTATTCCTCAAGAAAGACAAAGTTCTTGCTCCAAGCTGCTCCCACGAAAAACCGAGGCACTACTGACATGGAGGGAAGAAGTTCTGCTATGATCTCCTTTACACAACTCACCGACCTGGTATTTACCCGGTACATAAAGTCGCTCCGCCTGAAGGAGAATCTAGGCCGTAAAAACTCCCATGTAGTCGTAGGTTCCAGTCGTCAAAACACTTCTCCCTTTAGCTCGCTTTTCCAGAATTAGACGCTTCCTAGGGCAGCGCGACTTCTTTAGTGAAAGTGCGTCTTCCTTCGGAACAGCACGTGTTTTCCCGGAGCCGAACGCTTTCCTCCAGGAAAGAAAATCTTCCTCTGAGACGAACTCGATTTCCGACCACTTGTCCAAGCGTGAGAACCTTACTCTTTCGCTAGATAAAAAGATGAAAAAATGGCATTTTTCCTATAGAAGATAACCTACTATTCCCTCTCGCCCATCAAAAAAAATTCAAAAGCTATTCGAGTCCCCTCATTACCAAATTTACCTACCCAGAACACTAAGTCGTTAATTTTATTAACGATCATGTGAGGTCCCTCCCATTCGCTCGTGAATTTTCTTACACTCCCTTTAATCTGTTGGTAATTGAAAAGCCATACTTCCTGCCCTTCTTCGAAGCCTTACATCCCGACCTTTTTGTCGTACCAAGCCTTTACTTTGCAGGTTTTCATTTCCAAATGCTCTCTCGTTATTGAATGAACGACCTTCATCTTTTCCTAAATTCATCGCAATACGTTATAAGGTATGCCTTGCATATGTTTCTTTTGCATATGTTTCTTAAATTAGATGACAGCACCTCTCGGATAGCATGATTAAGACGCCGTCTGTTATCATCGAGAAGAAGACATATCGATTGTTCTTATTGATCAAGAGATCACGCCACTTAACGTGTAAATATATCATTGGTCCCTTGTGGCGTCATCCTCTGCGTGTTATTCTCCTATTGGTTTTGTTGTTCACGCTTCCTAGCGTGGAACGCGCTAATTGGTGTATCGTCCTTTTCTCTCTTCCTCTGTTCCTCTTCTCGAACCGAAAAGTGGCGTGGTCCAGGTAGAATCGTTTAATAAGTTAATCTGTGCGGACGTACTTTCGATATCAAAAATAATTGTTCATCATC
>NW_025113171.1:0-93064 GCF_010416935.1 Polistes fuscatus | reverse complement strand
ATAATAATTCTAATTTTTTTTTTAAAGTTTTTTTCCAAGTCTTTTTTTAAGTTATTTATTTTAAGATTTTTTGAGGTTATTAATTTTATACTTGTTTTAGTTCGTTAAGAAAATAACTTCTTACGTGCGTACATAAGTACACTGTATCGTAATAAGCATTCCCAAAGAACGGCGCGACCTACAGTTGTCGCATGAACACTCTCTTGGTTACCGAGCGCCTTTTTTGACGCTTTGCCGTAACGTCGGCTTTTTCATCAGCCGTTACCCGGCAGCCATTATAGTTAAAATTCCCAACGGTTTACGACGTGATTTTCAAGTACTTTCTATATACTTACATGTGATCTTGTTCCGTTTCTGTGACCTCTCACGTGATTAATAAAATCACATATCGTCTACTCTCATAATATAATCCTAATTATCTTCAAATCGCCTCACGTACGGCAACACTGTCTGACCACCTATTTGTAACGGAATATTTAAAACAACCTGCAATTGTAAAGTGCTCGGCGTTCATCTCATTTTTATTTTATCTTGTTTCCTTAACATACACACATCAGTTTTATTTTTTATTTTTTACTGCTAAGAGGGGGAGTCCATTAATTTAATAGAAAAGATCATGAAAAATATATCTCAGGTTACAGAATTTTCAACTATCTTCTTTTGCAAAATACGTTCTACAAAAAAAAAAAAATATATATTAAATATAAAATATTATAAAATTGGACGAACCACTATGCAAAATACATAAAAACATATTCGTTAGAGGGTTGATCCGTATTCCCTTGATAAATCCATGGATAGTGCAATTGCCCAGAAAGCGAAAGATCAATAATTGAAATTCTAGTCTAGTCAGTCTTGCAACTAGATTTTTGCTTGAATTTTACAATATATTTGAGTTTTTTTATAAAGATGCAAAAATGTGTTCAATATAATCTCATAAACATAGTCATTTTGTTTTCTTATCGTTTGTATTTACATGAAAATATTTTAAACTCTATTGTCTTCTTCGCAGAGATTCTATTTAAATTATTATGCAAATACAATGAAGCTTCAATTACGAGGAATAATCTATGCCATAATTGGTTAAAAGGCTCCTATAATAATCTTTTATTAGTAAAAAGCAAATATCATACTACCCCTAAAAAATATTTATTCATAGTAATAATATACT
This sequence comes from Polistes fuscatus, assembly GCF_010416935.1. NCBI lineage: Eukaryota > Metazoa > Arthropoda > Insecta > Hymenoptera > Vespidae > Polistes > Polistes fuscatus. The sequence continues at coordinate 91,893 of NW_025113171.1, read as the reverse complement.
GATTCTTTCAGCTATAGTGTAAAATTATTTTACAGGAAAGACAACAAATTAATTTTACCAACGAGTAGTATGGTCCGACAATATTATCATCTATAAAGATTTTTCAAGACCCTGCCAATGTTTATTTACACTTGGAAAGAAAAAAAATTATAAATTTCCTTTTGAATAATTTGAAGAAGAAATGCAATCCGGTCATTCGAAATTAAAAAATCAAATAAAAAACACATTCTATTTAAGAATTCTTTTCGTGTGAAAAATGTATTGCTAAGCCTTGAACAAGGTAATGAAAGACTTTATTGTTCATCAGTCGCGATCAATTCACCAATTGGTACGGATATGTTTATATTTTTCTATTAATCTCTTATCCCAGTGTCTATTTACATTTAATAAATAGAATATGGTCGTTAGAGTTTCGTTAAATTTGAAATCTTTTAACTCGGTTAGGTCAATGGATATAATACTTTGGCATATCCGGAACAAGAATATGCAAACATTCATGCCATTGCCGTGGCAAATAGCTACTGGATTCAGGCATTCAACTACACGATGTAGCAGGAAAATACCAAGAGAAGAGGATGACAACAACATGAAAAATAATGAAATGGAACGAGTCTTACTAACAGCAAATATGTACTCAATACTTAGGGTGTGCACGGAAGCAGATGCACCTGCTTCTGTGAATGGACAGTTACCAAAAGCGTTTGCTCCTCCTCTAATATATATAGATGAAATTATTGATATTCAATCGCTGAAGAAATTTTTAGATGTAGTCATGCAAAAAAAAGTTACATTCTTAAGATTAGCAATATTCAGGTTCGTGTCCTGCCAGCTGATCCAGAGTCTTATAAAAGGATGTTGAGAATTTTGAAGTAAATGGACGCTTATTTTCACATATATCAATTAAAAAAGGAACGGTCGTTATATGTTGTCTTTCGCTACATTCATAATTCCGTGGATTTGAATTCCCTTAAGGACGAATTTTAAAAGCTTTGGCATGAAGTTGTAAACACAAATAATATAAGACGCAGGGTAGCATACAACTCGCTACCAATGTTCTATATTGATGTGAAACAGAAATAAAATAAGAACACAGTATTTAATATAGACACACACTTTACAATACTATAGTCAATATCACTAAAAATTATGCCTAAAAAAGAAAGAAATAGTTAAATACAAAGGGTGACAAACGTGCAGATAAACTCAGAGTTGTTGCAACCGCACATACCAGTGTGTCAAATGTTCAGGTCAACACTCAACAGCTGATTGCAAAAAATCCATACAGATTTTACCAACTTGTATTCTAATTTATCGGCCTCCATACTGTGAATACTCCTACAAGGGATGTCCTAGCTATCAAGAGCAGCTTAAGAAAACGTTCCTAAAACCAAGGCTTAGGAAAAATCATAATGTTCTGATCAACTTAAAAGCAAACCAGGTAGGGAAAAACTAAAATTACACAAATCCACTGGTTTTTTATGCTCAAGCAACGAAGGAAGATAATCACTTGTCAAATAATCTAAACCTAGAGACATTCAACAACGAAAATACAAGCAATTGTACAAAATCTTCAGAAAGTCTGACAAAATTGAAAAAACTGAATGAAAAACAATCTATGCATGTAAAAAACTTAATTTCATTATTAACAGTTCTCCTAAGTAACTTGTCAAGTAACGGCAAATAATTAGGACTATAAGTATCTTTCTTTTGAATGCTAACGGTTTAATGCAACGAAAAATTGAGTTGAAAGCTTTCTTGAAAAATCAGGATATTCAAATAAGACTTGTATCTGAGACACACTTTACTGACAAGATTATTTCAAATTTTTTGGCTTGAAGGTTTACTGCGTGAATCATCCAAGTGAAAGAACACATAAAGATAAAGCAATTATAATTAAATCTAGTCCTAAAAATTACAAATTAGCACCCTATATAAAAGACTATTGTCAGACAAAAAATGTAAAAATTTAGGATTAGCATAACCTACTAGCTATCTTGCAGTTTACTGTCCTCCTAAAAACAATATTCAAAAAGCAGAATTTGATCATTTCATAGAAAGTCTAGGCACTAAACAAATGAGAGAAAACGATTTTAATGCGAAAAATTACCTTTTAGGCAGTAGAACTGTAATCCTGTTTCTAGCATTTATATACGTGACCAGAAAATGGTCGAATCCCTCCCAATGAGTTTATTAAACAGTTTAACGCTGGAATGAGTGAGATAGGACAGGATAGGTAAATGAGCAAAACACTTTTACACGGCACAAAGCTACTTGCCTCGGCATAAAAACTCTCACGGAATTGAGAGAAAAGCCGGGGCAAGAGAACAATTTATTCAATAAACTGATGAAGCATACAATTACAAACAAAACGCTGAAAGAAAATATTTTAGTAGAATAAACGACGCGAGGTACCTTTTGGTCGCACGCTAGAGAGCTCTCTTACCGTTCGCTTCCGACGCAAGACGACAATCGAACGCACGCGGTTTCTTATCGCACCTAACGATTGCCTGTCTGGCCAGAACCTTATCTCGCGTTGGTAGCCTGGCGACCGGTTGCAGATAATTCGCCACAAGCCCACGTGGGGAGCCTGGAGACAAGTTGTGGATAAAACGGTACAACGCTCCGACTAGAAGCCCACGTGAGGAGCCGGGCGGCAGGTTGCAGAAATTCGCTACACCTGGCCAGCTGGACGCCCACGTGGAGAGCCTGGAGACAGGTTGTAGATATCCGTACAACTGCCCGACTAGAAGCCCACGTGGAGAGCCTGTTGGGAACAAAAACCAAAAAACTCCACACACTCCTCACTCACTCACACACGCTCTATTTTTATTATTATTATTTTCTTACTCCGCCCCTTTCGGGTTTGGAGGACTTCCCTTACAATCTCCCTTCTACAATCTCTTATAATACTTTGCCATTAAACTATGAACATATTACCTATAACATCCTAGATACACTATATTACCAACATAACAACTTACTACTAACAAACTTAAAAACTGACTTAATATAAAAACAAACAAAAATTATCTTAACACTTTTCTCTCAAACCCTCTCCGCTTCCCTTCTCTTTCCTATCACTCGTTTTAATATTTCTGCCTCCTTCGCATCCTGACTTAGTATCTCTTCTATTCCAACCTCACTCCTCGTTACTTCACATGTTCCCAGTATGTGCATGTAATCTTCCTCTCCTTTATTGCACAATCTACACCTCTTCTCTTCCTCCCCTTTCCAAAACTCTCTGCTTTTGCATTCATTCCCGCATCTGAATCTTGCTATTATTTTCCTATCCCTCATTGACATATCCTTTTTCAAATATTCTGGTTCTTCCTCTACTCTTATATACTTGTATATCGCATTATACCTTGAATTACGTATCTTATCCCTTCTCTCTTCCTTGAATTTCCTTTCCATGTTCAATAATATCTTTTCTCTTACCTCCTCTTTGAACTCCATACCTCTCATATATCTTGATTCCTTTATTCTCTCTCTTCTTATTATTCCCCCTCATCTTTGACTCTTTCCCTATTTTCTCTCTTTCTCTATCTCTATCCCTTTCTCTTATACATTCCTTCACCAATTTTATATCCGAATCCCTTATCTTCTCTTCGAATTTTAACGCTCTTCTAATGCTTTAATTCTCATTTTTTCATATTTACATTCTTCCTCCACTATATAATTTGGCGTATTACTATCTAACCCTAAGGTCCATTTCATATATCTTCTTTGTACACTTTCCAGCCTCTCATCTTCCTCCCATCCCCATATTTCTGCTCCAAATAACGCTACACTCTCCACTAACGCTGTAAACAATTTCTTTCTTTTCTGTAGCTTTTTTTAAATATCCTTTCTCCTATACTCCACGCATTCTTCATTACGATTATTGCTTTCCTCTTCCTCTCCTCCAAGTGCCTCTCATTCCTTCCATTCTTCTGTAATATATAACCTAGGTATCTTATCTCCTCCACCTCCTCTAATTCTCTATCACCCCACTTCCACAGTCTATCCTTACCTTTTCTTTTTTCAAATACCATAATTTTCGTTTTTGTATCACTTAATATCATCTTCTTCTTTTCCAGGTATTTCTTAAACCTTCTTATCATACCTTTCAATTCTTCTTCTCTATCTGCAATTAATACTATATCGTCTGCATATGATACGCTCCACACCTTCTCGTTCCCAACTCTACATCCTCCTTCTTGCCCTTTTCTCATCTCCTCTTCTAAGTCCGCCATATACACATTAAACAAAGTTGGACTTAACGGGCATCCTTGTCTTACTCCCTTTTCCGTCAAAAATTCCTCCGCTTCTTCCTCTCCTACTTTGATTACATTTATTGTTTCTTTGTAAATGTCCATAATCCTCCTACTTAGCTTAATTCCCACCCCCATCTCCCTCAATCTCTCTTTTAATACTTCTCTATCCACCCTGTCAAACGCCTCCTTAAGGTCCACAAAACATGCAAAAATTTTTCCTTTCGGTTTACATAATTTCTCATCTACAATATGTTTAACCGTATATATCGCCTCTACTACTCCTCTCTTCTCTCTAAAACCAAACTGGCTCTCCGCTAATTTACCCTCTATCTTCTTTTTCAGCATTTCATTCAGCATACTAGCATATATTTTATATGCTGTACAAGTTAAAGTTACTCCTCTGTAATTTTCTATACTATCTTTATCCCCTTTTTTATAAATCATGCACATTGTCCCTCTTCTCCACTGTTCCGGTATTTCCCCCTCTTTCCATATTTTCCTCAACAACTCCCACAGCGCTGTCTCCACTTCTTTTGGCATATATTTCCACACTTCATTTTCTAACTTATCCTCCCCCGGTGCCTTTCCTAACTTAAGTTTATTGACCTGTCTCAAAAATTCTTCCTTGACCAATTCTTCTTGCTCCTCTATCTGCTGTTCTACCTCTTCCCTCCTCCTTCCCCTCTGTTCTCTTCCCCTTCTTTCCTTTCCTCCTAACTTTTCCATGAAATGTTTTCTCCAATGTTCTATCCTGATCTTTTTGCTTATCTCTTCTTTCCGCTTCTTTCTGAACCTATTAATATACCTCCATACCTCTCCTTCACCTGTTGCATTTTTTAACTTCTCCTCTTCTAAACTTTCAAACCTTTTCCTTTTTGCCTCACACCAATTCCTGTACTCTCTTTTTTTGCCTAAATAAAAACTCCTTTGTACTTCCTTTTTCCTCCATGACTTCAGAATTTTCCTTAATTCCCTCTTTTTTCCTTTCCATTCCTTATCATACCATTTTCTATCTCCCAACTTCCATGCCTTGACTCGCTTCTTCATTTTAGGTACTACTCTTTCTATTACCTCCTTTATCTCTTCCCACCTTCCCTCTATCTCCTCTTCTTTTCCCACCCAACCTTTACACCTTTCATGATACTGCTCAATCACCTCCCTGGACCAAATTCTTCTTTCTATCTCCTTTTCTACCTTCTCTTCCTCTACCTTTAATTTTACTTCTTCCTCTAAGTATACTTCTAACGGCATATGATCTGCCTCCGTTCTATGCCCTATTCTCATTTCCTTTATCTGGTCAAAAGCCTCCTGATTCCCAATTGCATAATCTATCACCGATTCCCCTCTGCTACCAATATATGTGAACTCTCCTTCCTCTTCTTTCTGCCCATTTACTATGCACCATCCTTCTTCTGCTATTTCCTTTACAAGTCTTCTTCCTTCCTCATTTATTGTCTCATCTTTTGACTGTCTTACTTTAACTCTCTTACTTTCCCTATCCGTTTCCTCTACCCATCCTCCCTCATTACCGGTTCTTGCATTCCAATCTCCCACTAACAAAACACATCCTTTTTCCTTTGACTTTACTTTTCCTCTTATAATTTCCATTGTCCTTACTATATCTTGGCTGTACACCCCTACTATTTTCCAAATCTGTCCTCCCTGCCTTATCTCCTGCATAACTATATTCTCACTCCAAACCTCAAATTTCCTACCCATCACCTCTTTACTAATTCCTACTATTATTCCTCCTTTTGCTCTGCCTTTACTATAATTTCTTGTTGCTGCTACACATTTCCACTCAAACTCTCTTGGCAATTTCCCTTCTAACCCTGCCCATTTATCTTTCTCCAACCAAGTCTCTACTAATATTACCACCTCAAAGCCACTCAGATACTTCCACACTTCTTTGTCCTTACTTAACACCCCCGCTATATTCCACACACACATACTCATTCTTTTTTTCCTCTCCTCCTCCTCCTTTCTAACTTCCTGTTCCTCTCAATCCTTCCTTCTCTCCTTTCCCTCCTCCACAAACTCCTCCCTCCACTCATCATACCTCATCCATCTATCCTCTATAATATCCTCATATAACCTACTCTAGCTCTTTTTCCTTTACACCTCTGTTCTCTTGCCTTATCTAAAATCCTCTGATCTCCCTTTCCTTTATCGTCATGTCCCTATCTATATACACTCCTCTTTCTAAGTACTTCTTATTCCTCATTACCTGATCCCTCATTTCCTTATTCTCCAGCTTTACTACTACTAATTTTTTCTCCCTCTGCCCCTTACTCACTCTTACTTCTGTAGCTTTCTCCACTTTAACCTTTACTTTAATATTCTTTTCGATAAACTCCTCCACCTTTTTTTCCAAATTTTCCTTTCCATGTTTGTACCCCTTATCACAATATTATTCCTTCTCTTCTCTCTCTCACCTCTTTCCTTAACCCATTCCAGCCTGTATATTCTCTGTTCCAGTGATTTCTTTTCCTCCATCCATTGTTGCCTTTCTCTCATCCACAATTTCTTCTCCTCTTTCCATTCCTCTTCCCTTTTTTCTAAAATGCTAATCAAACTTTCTATTTTCTTTTCCATTCTGCCCAGCTTCTCATTCATCTCTCTACTATCCTGGTTCTCCTTCTCGAACATAACCTCGACTGTTCCATCTCCTTTTTGTCTGCCTTACTTCTTGTTTTGATGTTTCCGCTTGTATTACCGTTCATCTTAATAAATCTCTTGGTCTACAGAAATCTTCTTTATCGACTCTTCTACCAACGCTTATCCTCTATCCTAACCTCACTCTATCAGGCGTCCTCCTTCTTTTACCCTTTTTCTTCCTCTCTACACTCTCTTAATCCTTCCAGACCTCTTAAACTTCTTCCTTCACTTTACCTTCCTTCTCTATTCCAGTTGCTCCTCCTTTTACCCTTTAATCCTCTACTTATCACTCTTTTTCTGGGATCTTTCTTACACACGACCACTCTTTCTCGCGCTCCTACCGGAAGTCCACACACGCTCTATTTACGTTGCTTAGAACAAAAGGCCAAGATAATGAGAATCTCAAGATGAGAAAAAACACTGTTGGTAGCTTAAACCAGAGTGCCCACCAGAATGAGACTCGTGCGTGCACACGGCCCCACGCATCCTATTCCCCCCGCACACCTCAAGACGCACTCCCCTGCCTCTTGCATGGTAAGGCGTGTCCGCACGCATCTCGACAGCCCTTGCGCGCCCTCGCAACTTAATTAACGCATACGCCGCCTATCCTATTCCGCGCGCAATATAAATTATTCCAACAACGTAAAAATCGCCGAACAAATCCCATGGGCAAGAACTCTCTTAAATAGTATTGAAACAAATAAAGCAACCTTTATAAGTTCCGAGTAACCTACATATTAGCAAACAGATGTCGAAAAAATCCCAGATTGTCTCGATTTTTACATAATTAAAAATATATCTTCTAGATATATAAAAGTGTGCTCTTCACATGATCTTTCTTCTGACCATTCTTCAATCATAGCAACAGCAAACACAACAATAGTTGAGAATAAACTTTAAGCTCTACATGCAATAGGTTTAAAAACCAGGATCATTTTCGGGAGACATTCAGTACTGCTACTAAAGCCGTAAAACCATTGGAAACATCCGACGATTTAAAAGTTTCAAAAAATTTCCTAACAAATAATATCATAAATAGAGTTTACACCTCTACACCCAGTCCTAAATATAAGAAAAAAAGCGAGAACTCTGAATATATTAAAAATAAACCGGTGTGTGTACTTACGTATGCACGCAAGAAGTTATACTTCTTTGGCGTACTAAAACGAAAAAAACCTTAATAACCTCAAAAATAACTTCAAAAAAATAATTATAATTTTTTTTATTTATACATGAGGAAGAAGAAGGGTTTAATAAACATAAGAAATAAAATAAGAAATAAGAAATAAAAAAATTGATCAAATAGTAAACTTTGATGTAAATTTTCTTCGCCAGGTGCAATACGTAAATATTGTTCTTTATCACACATTAATGTCTATTGGTGCGCCATAAGACTCTCTTCTACACGAATGTGTTCGCTGAAATCATTTAATTCAACTTTGACGCGAATTTATTTATAATTAAAAAATCAATCATTAATTTTAATATCGTACATTCTATACGACAGAGACGATATAAAAATTTGTTGTCAAGTCTTAATTGTACGCTTGTTAACAATGCCATGTAAGTAACTAGATCGGTGAATTTTCTTACGATTAATATGAACATTTATACAATAATCGTCATCAATATTTCTTTGAAGAGATTTGACCATTGTACTTACTGAAAGAGGCACGGTAATTACTTGACCATAAATGCCGTATTGACCATTCACATGTCACAGACGCCTGATTTGCATAAAAGGAATATGAGCCGAAATTAATCTTTCGGAAACTAAATCTGAAAGATGCTGTAGATAGATTCTGAGGAACATCTGGATATTTGAAGCCGTTATATGTTGATATTAAAGGAATATTCTTCTTGTTTAAAGCTTGTATGCATTTATTACAAAGCTTAGTATTTTCCATAGGTACATTATGTATAATTTGTTTTAGAATATCCTTATGTTCATTAGATTGCTCTTTTAAATCCTTTTTAAACAACAATCTGTCACATACTGAGCATGAATGTCCAAATGAATTGTCCAAGAATTTTATTTTAAATTCCTTAGCTCGTTTACATTGATGATAATTGTTAGATGATAAAGAAGGATCTAAATCCATATCAATTTGCTCGCAAGTAGAATATCAATAACTAACTGGTCTGAAGAGTTAGAATAAATAGATTCGTCTGATTCAGGTAATTTCTGATCTATGATTGTGTCTTGGTTTAACGAATTGTGTTCTTCTTTCAGTACAATGTCTTGACTAGATAATAGATGTATAATCGAAGGGTCAGCTTAATATTGATTACTTCGTGCTCGAGATCGTTAACTTTGCTCCATGTTTGTTAATGTAATGTTTTTTGATTTTATACGAGCATGACACGGCATAGAAGAATTTTCCCTATGCACATCAGCTTGCACAGTAATATAGTTGTGATAGTCATCTTTTGCAGTAGACAACGATGCATCTTTAACAAGGAAATGTAAAAAATAAAGACTAAATTCCTAAACGTACAAAAAGAAGTATAAGTTAAAAAATTATAATTAGCAGTACTATTAGTTATTGCTGTGAATTTTTAATTGTATAAATTTGTACCGGTAATCATAGGCTGAGCCGATAGTTCAAAAGTCATTAGTAAATGCGAAGTCGATGGGGTACATAATGATCCATTTGCAGACAATTTGTTTTCTTAAAGAAATAAATGTAAAATAAATGTCAAATAAAATAAATGATAAATAAAATAATTGTAAATAACTTCAAATAACCTCAAAACATAAACACCAAACAAAAAAGTAAATAATTAGCAATAATATTAGTTATTACTGGGATATATAAATTATTTAAATTTGTACCGGTAATTACAGGATTAGCCGATGGTTCGCAAAGTAAGTTAGAAGTTGATGGAGTAAATAAAATTTCATTCGCAGTCAATTCATATCCTTTTTGAATGATTTCTCTTCGCAGCCTATAAATCCTACAACGTTTTTCATTAGAGTGCATTATGTATTCCGTATTTTCCTCATTATTTTCCTTACTTTTCTTATTCCTTTTCCTACGAAGGTTATAATCTCTACATTTCTCTGCATTAGTTTTAGGTATATTGAAAACTTAAACAAAAAATTAAATGTATACTGATCCTGGTCAATAAAAAAGCTGCAAGAGATTATAGCTTAAAAATAACCTCAAAAATAATAAAAAAATAAATTAAAACTATTGATAAATGTGAACGCTTAATTTTAATTTTTGTATTGTTGCTAAGGAGAATAGTTGGAAATTTACGTCCGATCGGCAGTATTATTTTATTAATTTAAATCACAACGTGTCCAGCAACTTTCTGTACGATTTTTTAGCGAATCTTTAGTGAATCTGAAAACTTAAGTTACACAATATTTACATTTTCATCTTCATTGTATTCAATATGAAATAACTACAATTTTTCCGAATGCCAATATATACTTTACATGTGTAAATAAAATAAAATATAACTTTAATAAAAACTTTAATAAAGTAAAGATATTAAATACAATTTAAATAAAATACAAATAATAAAAAATTAATAAAATAAAAAAAATAAGAAAAAAGAATACTCTTGGTTAAATCAATACAAAGTATTAAACTATATTGGCTCGTCAGGCAAAAAGCCTAGTATCATAAAAGCTCTGGTCGATAAATTAAAAATAATAAGGAATTGCGGTTTTAACAAAAGATTAAACACGTATCTCACCTCTCGCTCGCTTCGTTTATTTAGGGATTCAACATAAAGGTTTCACCTTGTTTATGGAAGTATAAGGAATACTTATATTTTCTTATTTAGCTTCTTACTTAAATCGCTGTGTTCGTCGCTTTCTTTGTAAATTTTTCGCTGCTTATCTAAGACGTGTCGTCGTAGGCGTCCAGTGGAAGAATAGGACAAGTGCTTTGCTTAATATGCTCAGCAGAGCGTGCTTAGCAACGGTTTAAAGAGTAGGGAGAGACGATAATAAAATTTCGTTATTTTCAATATTTTCGAAATGATTAAGCCGCGTATTTCGAATATACGCTAAGAATCTATAATCTTTATAAATGTTACATAAATAGTTATTACGTTGAGTGCCTTATAAATTCTGAAGAAAATCCTCGTCAGGCTACTCTCGTTATTTAGTATTAAAAAGAAGTAAAACTTCAGGACAATCACAATGAATTTAAATTGCACAAAACGTTTCCATTCTTTTATGCTACACTCTCCATATATTTACAATTTATTACAGATTACCTATCACAATGATTAAATATTATTATTATTATTATTATTAATATATTTATTAATTTTCCTTGTTATTTTTAATTTTTCTAGGTAATTTTTAATTATTGTTATTAATATAACATTGATTGTATTATTATTATTAATTTTATTTTTACATAGAATATAGTAAAGAAAGAAACCTGTCCTTCTTCCCTGCTTGATGATCAATAAATTCCCTAATGTAAGAAGATTATTTTCTTTTTATTATTATATTTTTTTTCTTATTTATTTATTAAAGGTATTTAATTTTGTATATATATATATATATAGCTTGACTAGGTAAAAAGGGGAAGGATTGAAAGTATGAGAATATAAGCTACTAATTATTCTTTTTTATTAAGTTAACAAAAAAAAGAAAGATAAAATATTTCCAATCGATTGTTATATTAAATATATAGGAAAGAATAAAAAAATATCATACTAAAGATATCAGTCCACATTAAATGTAAGGGAGATATATCGAATTACTTTATGCTTCAACGGCCATTGCGCGGTTACATTATTAGTTCTCGCTCGGTCATTTCAGTAAAGCAGCGCTGAATACGATTAGTATTTGGATGGGTGACCAGCTTGAGAAAAAAAGGGGAAAATGAAGAGAAGACAACTTCACGCCGTAAACTTGAAATCACTTTGCCGCGCGTCGTAAATAGCGACAAACTTCATGGTATCGTTTTTACAGACGGTCGGAAAAAACTCACTCCCCATTACATTCTCCCCAACGCGCCAAAAGAAGTATAACGTCAAAAATCCAAAAAAGAAAGTTTAGAAGAAGCTGGCAAGTTAACAGAAAACCAGCTGGCAAACAGAAATTAAATAAAGCAACGAAATTTTAAGAAACAATCTCAAGAACTTAAGAAATAAAGGCCTACCGACCTTCTTAGTAAATTAAAATCACACAGCTAACCTTAACTATTTACTATGGAAAGCAACCAGGCGATTCGGAAGTCCAATACAAGTCATTCCGCCAATTCGACAACAACAAAGTTGATAGGCAATAAGACCAATAGATAAAGTAAGTCTCTATGCCGTTTACCTGGCTTAAGTATTCAAATTATCCCCATCTTCTGCATCTAACAAGAAAGAAGACATCAGGAGTTTTCTCTGCTCACCTTTCCAGCTGTCACCACAAATCAGATCCTTTTCTTTGACAGGGGTCAAAAAGCTTACATAAATCCAAGAAAGAAGCCAGGCCTTGATTTAATCGGCGGGAAGATGATTAAAAATTGCCAAAGAAAGGAATTACATCAATAGTTTTTATATTTAATGCCAATCTTCGTCTAGGATACTTTCCTATAACCTGGAAAATAACAATGATAACTCTCATTCAATTACCAAGGAAAGCAACAAGCGAAGTTACGTCATACCGACCAATTAGTCTTTTATATGCTTTGTCTAAGCTTATCTAGAAAATACCAATTATTCGCCTCCACCATAAGCTGGACTATAAAGTACTCCCTCATCATCAGCTCGGATTTCGAAAACACCCTGCAACAAATGAGCAAATTTTACCAATAACTAGAAAGATATAACAAGATCTAGAACGAAAAAAATACTATCCAGCAGTATTCCTGGAAATTAGACAATCCTTCGACAAAGTGTGGCACACGAGACTGCTATGTAAATTGAAAAAAAATTCTTTCATATCCTTTTTATCTGATTCTCTAGTCCAACCTCGCAAAAAGGAAATACATAGACTAATATCATAACACAGTAACCAAAGCCTATCCAATCTTATCCGATGCTTCACAAGGTAGTGTACTCGAGCTTTCACTGTAAGCTATCAACACAGCAGATTTACCAACCTCTGGCGAAATAACTACATCTACATTGACGGACAATGCAGCTTCGTTAGCATATGACACAAATCCTCAAAATGCGACAGATATTTTACAATGTCAAATACACACTCTAGAAAAATGATGTTAAAAGTTACACGTTAATATAAACGAAAATAAATCAGCACATGTAACATATACACTGCGTAGGAGCCCATATCATATACTAGCCATTAATGATGCAGAATTACTAATCAAAGAATCGATTAAATACTTGAAAATGATACTAGATAAAAAATTAACGTAAAAACAAAATATCCAATCAAAAACAATATATTTGAACAGAAAAGTAAGAGATATTTATTGGCTAATTTGTAGAAATTCTAAGTTAAGTCTCTAGAGCAAGTTTGCTATCTATTAAGCTATCCTAAAACCGGTATAAACCTATAGAATAAAACTTTGGGATACTACTGGTAACTTAAACATAGAAATTTTACAGAAATTTCAATCAAACACCCTGCGTTGCATCTGAAATGCCCCCTGGTACATAAACAATGAAAAAAGCATCATACAAATATGATAGAACTTCACATAGGTAAGTTCGTTTAATCATTAAATTGTATTACGCGTTTTCTTTTCAGATCACTTGGTAGATGTTTACAGCCTATACGGCAGCTTGGCACTAGTATATCAAAGTAAAATGTATAACATTTTACCAAAGATTACTTACTAAATTGCATAAATGATGAACAATCCCTTTATACTAGCCTTTTGCCCAGGAGAGCATAGGCAAATTGTTTCTTGACATGTATAATCTCTTCATCGTAAAACTTTGAAAAAGTCTTCAAAACCGTAGTCCATTCTGCCATACACCTAATGAGATCTATATTAATTCCACTTCTCTTGGCCGAGATGATTATGCCGCGTGACGAGTGCTGTATGCTATGAAAATGTCCGTATTAACTCAGCTTTTTTTTAGAACAGTCTTTATCCAGCGGCAGAGTATCCGAGACGTAACCGCACTAGGCGCTTTTTTCAGGATATTAACAGCTCATTTTCTCGACCTCTCAACTCTTCAGTTTTGATCAAGTATTGCTTAATAGTACTAACTATACAGACGGAAGGGTCATCCCTGAAGATCGGCAGAACCAAGGACTTTTGTCTTTTATCACACTTCGTTGACTTTAACTATGCCGGAATTTTTATCTTCAGTTAATCTACTAACACTTTAATATTTCTTCCGTCAACTGAAGGTTTTTCATTCTGTGCCCTGTCGTCAATGCTAACAGCGTAATCATTTGGGTTGTGCTGGTCTTAATCTGGATAGTTTTCTGCAAAACTTTTTCTATATGAATCTTGACCTATCTCTGGACCCAACAGCCGCGCCACTGATGACCTCATAGAATAATAGAAGAATAACCAGTCCCTCTTTCGAATTCGCCGGATAAAAATCTTAATACGTCTCATACTGACGCATTGATGACACACTCAATGATGCCACAGGGAAATTTGTCGCATAGCGGATGTGGAGTCAAGATCTGGGAAGGCTCCTTCGGTATAACCAAGAATCTTGGGCACTTCATATGATACTTTTCTCAGAAATTTATTTATTTATTTTTTTTTTTTATAAGATATCTTCGATATTTCGAATTTATTCTGCTGGCAAAAAGATCTATCTGTGGACTACTGAATTTATTTCAGATTTTTTCTGAAAGCTACCCCGTCAATCTCAAAATTTATAAACAACATTACGCCTCATTCTTTATACAATACTTGATTGTCAACTGCCTATTTATTTATTTAAAAATTGCTATTTTCTTGAGATAACCTTCTAGTGAAACTTGTTCACTCGCCAATAAAAAGATGAGAAAGAAAAACATGTATTCTTCCTCTAATTTCTAGTACTTAACCAATTATTAAATAATATGTATAAAATATTCACATTTTATTAACCAATATTCAGGAGATGACTACCATCTTCTTGAGATACCCATCTAGTGAAACTTGTTCACCCGTCAGTAAAGTGATTAGAAAGAAAAACTTGTTTACTTTCTGTGATATCTGGTACTTGACAAACATATTTAATAATATGTATAAAATATCCACATATACTGACGAAAATTATGACAAAACGGAAACTTGTTCCTCTTTCACAGGGTACTTGACCCAAACCATAACCTTTCAATATTACTACTGTAACCAAAAACATAACCTTTAACAGATATACTTACGTTTTTCTCTATAATTAAATCCTAATATCTCGCAATTTTCTTTTCAATAACCCAATTTAATTGTCTCTTACATCTCCATTCTCTTTATGGTGCTTCTTTCCTTTATTTCCTATTATATTTTATTTTTAAATATGCAATTTATTTATTATACATGTGGTTTCTTTCCACAAAACAATAGAATGAAGATTGTGACCGGGGAGCTGCGGACATGTATTGCGTCGTGTAGGTTAAAAAGTTTATTTAAAATTTGTGGTAAATAATTGAATGAAGTAGTAGTAAAACCAAGTGATCTGAGGAGAAGGAGCATAATACTATTATAAATTAAGTGGCATTAAGTAATATAAAATGTATTTATTTTTTTATTTAACGAATTACTACATAAATTTTCTTTCAAATGAGATGTTTTTATATTTAATACTTGGTATAATTCTTCAAGTAAAGATATAAAATAAATTATTTATTAAATATATCAATAATTTAAAGTCCAGTAAAGGTTTTTAATAACTCAATAATGTAAAAAACTTATTATAATCTTTAAGACGATTTCCTATAACAATTGTACATTAAATATTACTGATAGATAAATATTTCTTAAAAATTTTTGCATTAGCATATTTTATTTACATGTACTAAAGTATAGTATCACTAACTTAACTATCAATAATAAATAAATATTAATTAAATGTTTGACGTATTCTAAAGACGCCAAGAAATAATGCAATAAGAAACAATTTCGGAAAAAAAAAAACTGATGTGTGTACTTATGTACGCACGTAAGAAGTTATACTTCTTTGGCATACCAAAGCGAGTGTAACCTCAATAATCTCAAAAATAACTTCAAAAAATAACTTTAAAAAAAATTATTATTATTATTATTATTATCGTTATTAATGTTCATTGTTAATTTTTTATTTTCCTTATTTATTTTTTAATTTGTTTGTTGTTGTTGTTGTTGTTTCTAGCAACTTTCTGTACGATTTTCTGGCCAATCTTCAGTGAATCTGAAAACTTAAGCCTAACAACATTTACTTCTCCTCTTTATTGTATTCAATATGAAATAAGAACAATTTTCCCGAATGCTAATATGTACTCTACATTTTAATATAAAATAATATATAACTTCAATAAAAACTTTATTAAAATAAAAATATTAAAATGAATTTAAATAAAATAAAATTATTAAAAAAATTAATAAAATAAAACAACAAATAAGGAAAAAGAAAAACTCTTGGTTAAATCAATACAAAGTACAATACTATAATTTCTCGTCAGGCAAAAAGTCTTGTAGCATAAAAGCTCTGGTTGATAAATTAAATATAATAAGAAATTGCGGTTTTAACAAAAAATTAAACACGTATCTCACCTCTTGCTCGCTTCGCTTGTATACGGATTCAATAAAAAGGTTCACCTCGTTTATGGAAGTATAAGGAATACTTTTACTTTTCTTATTTCGCTTCTAGCCTTAATCGCTTTGTTCGTCACTTTCTTTGTAAGTTCTTCGCTTCTTATCTAAGACGTGTAGTCGTAGGCATCCAGTGGAAGAATAGGACAAGTGCTTTGTTTAATAGGCCTAGCAGGGCGTGCGTAGCAACGGTTTAAAGAATGGGGAGGGACGATAAAAAAATTTCGTTATATTTCAATATTTTCGAAATGATTGAGACGCGTATTTCGAATACACGTTTAGAATTTATAATCTTTATAAATGTTACATAAATCGTTATACGTTGACTGCCTCACGAATTTTGAAGGAAATCCTCGTCAGGCGACGCTCGTTATTTAGTATTGAAGAAGAAGTATAACTTAAAAACAATCACAATAAATTCACATTGCACAATATGTTTCCATTCTTTTATGCTACACTCTCTATATTTTTATAAATAATTATAGATTACCTATCACAATGATTAAATATTATTATTATTATTATTATTAAATTTATTATTATTATTATTTTTAATTTTCCTTGTTATTTTTAATTTTAATAGTTTATTTTTTTAGAAATGTTATTATTATTACATTTTTAGTATTATTATTATTAATTTTTTTCTTCTTCTTCTTCATTCTTTAGTTTAGGCAAGTTGCCTGTTTCGTAACGACGTTTTTCTGCCTATTGCACTGTTAAATTGTCGCACCATCATTTTTGTTTGCGCCCCGTACTTCTGCGGCTAATCGGTGACTTATCCCGTGCAATTCTGACGATTCTTCTGTTGTCCATTCTGCTAATATGTTCGTTCTATTCTTTTTTTTTTACTTATTCCGAGGAAGAGTGTCGTTTCTATGAGGCGCAATTTTTTTTTTTTACGTTGAGAAGGAGGCTAACCTGATCCAACAACCTTCCTCCTTTTCCCGGGCTTAGGACCGACAACATGATTGCTGATATCGATCTGCCCAGCGATCATGAAGGCGGAGTTATAAATAAATATTAATTTTATTTTTACATAAAATATAGTTGATAAAGAAACTTGTTTCTCTTTCCTGCTTGATGATAGATAATATTTTCTCATGTAAGAAGTTTATTTTTCTTTTACTATTATATTTTTATTCTCATTTATTTATTGAAGTTATTTAATTTTATATAAATATATATATTTATACCGTGACCAGGTAAAAACAAGGAGGATTTAAAATATGAGAAGATAAGCTACTTATTATTCTTTTCTATTAGGAGATAACAAAATAACTTCAAAAAAGAAAAGAAAAATACTTTCAATTAATCGATATATTACATATATAAGAAAGAATAAAAAAAGAATAAAAAAAAAAAATAAAAATATAGATATTAGTACAAACTTAATATAAGAGAGATATATCGAATTACTTCACGCGTCAACAGCCATGGCTTAGTTAGAGCATTAGTTCTCAATCGATCATTTAAGTAAAGCAGCGCTGAGTACGATTAGTATTAGGATAGGTGACCTGCTTGAGAAAAAAACGGGAAGAAGAAGAAAAGACAACTTCATGCCGTAAACTTAAAATTGCTCTTTGCCGCACGTCGTAAATACCGACAAACTTCATGGTGTCGTTTTCCCAGACGCTCGGATCCAAATCACTCCCTATTACATTTTCCTAAACGCGCAGAAAGAAATATAACTTCAATAATATCGAAAGTGTGGAATAAAAGACTGAAAACATATCGTGCAGAGTGAATATTATTGTTTTTTTTGGAAAATTTTACTTCTTTTTCAATACTAAATAACGAGCATTAATTAACGAGGATTTCCTTCACAATTCGTGTAGCACTTATAGTTATAACGATTTATGTATCATTTGTAACGACTATAAATTCTTAGCGTATATTCAAAATAGGAACTGCAATCATTTTGAGAATATTGAGAATATTAAGAATATCGAAATATTGTTATCGCTCTTTCTCACTCTTCAAACTGCTGCTGATCACGCCCTGCTGGATCCATTAACAAAGACAATCGCACTTGACCGTTTTTTATTGCGCGCGGAATAGGTTAGATAGCGATGGCGATGAGACACTAGATTGGTTAGAATCGCACCATCAATAGGATCGGCTACGATAGTCTTAGTTGAGTTGTTAGGACGCGCGGGGGCATTAGAAATACATTTAGGACCACCGTAGCACGACAGTATATGAAAGTCGTCTTAAGGTAGGTGGGAAAGGGGATGCGTGCGTGTTGCCTTGGTGTCGAGGGCGCATACAGTAGTCCAGATCTTGATAGCGAGGAGAAAGTGTAAGTTTCTAAAAATAAAGAGTAACGCCATATTTTCCTTATCTAAGTGCGAGCTGTGGTGTTCTTTGTGGTGCGCTTCAAAGCTACAACCATTCGTTGTACGGAGAGTAACGGTGTTTCTTTAATGTGCTAGCCGGTCTACAAACGTAGGATAGAATTGCAGCGGCTCAGTCTACACCCAAATTGAGGTTGTTAGTGTCAAGTATAATGCGCATTTGTGGGACTGATAACGTTTCTAGTTAGATTGCGGTATCTTGAATAGTTGCAGCGGAATCAAAGGTAAGATAGATCTCTAGTGTAAGGAAGAAAGATGTCCCTTGCGACGAAATTAGTGCATGCGTTCTTTCTTGAACTTGTACAGAGAATACTATATATTGTATTATTTATTTGAATAAAGTCTTAGCTTGCTCCGGCTTTTCTTTCAACTTCGTGAGAGGTTTTATGCCGAGGCAAGAGTTTATATCGCGTAAAATTGTGTTGATTGATTTATCTATCCTTTCCTATCTAACTCATTTATACGTCGAATTAACCGTACTCACAACATTAATTTCAAATTGCTTCCAGTCTTATATTCTTCAAACACAATGGTTTATTTTAATTATTACACATAGTAGTGATTGATATTCAAAAACTGTGAACATCTTCAAAAATATCATGAAAACATTAATTATTTTTGAATATTAGTGATAAGAGTATTTTTTAACAGTAATTAAGGTATGTAATAATAATTATTAGTTTTTTCAGGTTAACTGGGTTATGTATTATTATTTATTAGTTTTAATTCGTCTCATTTCTTCTCTACAGTAATCATCAATTTATGTTGAAATGAATAAACTAGATAGCATGCTTTAAGATTTTTTGAGCTTTAACCATACGATGACAATTTTCTGATTTTATTAAAAGTTATCGATGAATTATAAATTGTTCTCTTCATCCTAATCTTATAAAAAAACAATAGTAATTTGAATAGCCTAAGGTTTAGTTAATATACTTTATTATGTAAAATATATGTATTAAAATTTTTTTAATTTAATTTATGAGGCTCTGATTCTCTTTACATATTTTATATTTCATACATAAACTACTTTCCTAATTAGGCTAGCAAAGTATACAGCTCTACATTTTATATTCCATAAAAGACCGTAACACATCCAAGAAAAAGACTCTATTTCAGTATAAGCTCTATCCATATAAATTTAATTTTCCAATGGGTAACGATATAAAAATTTCTTTTAACTAATGTCTCCTTCGTAGAGATTTCATGTGAATTATCATGCGTATAGAATTCAACTACAATTAATGAATAAGCAAGACATAAATCTGTGAAAAGGTAAAAATAATAATCTTGCTTCAGAAAGAAACAAATATTATAATTCCCTTGTAAGTTCTCAAGAAAAATAGTAATTCAAACATTAGAAAACTTATGCTTCTCGAATAAATAGTCAATTATTTTACTGGAAGAGAGAGTGCACTATTTTTAAAAATGATAAGAAGCAACCGATGATATTGAAATTATGAAAGATTTTGAAATATACTGTCATCTTTTTATCTACACTGGGAAAAAATAATATACAATAATATTGTAGGATTCATGAAAAAAATCAGGCTGTTGGACGAACTGGACCGAGACTCGTACCCTGATTTTCCGCTTTCCCGGCGACTGTTCTTTATCCATAGAGCTATCCAGGGGCTACCGTCCAATCTTTTTACAAATGCCTATTTAAGTATTTTGCTTGGAGGCGCTTGCATCAACAGTATTCTATAAAA
Organism: Polistes fuscatus; assembly: GCF_010416935.1. NCBI lineage: Eukaryota > Metazoa > Arthropoda > Insecta > Hymenoptera > Vespidae > Polistes > Polistes fuscatus. The sequence goes on along the minus strand of NW_025113171.1, from coordinate 71,239 downwards.
AAAATTGAAAAATGAATGTATCTTAATTTTTTGTAAATTATTTTCTACAATAAATCTTATTGAATTATAATCTTTTGCAGCTTTTTGACAAGTATCAGTATATATTTATATTCTTGTTTAAATTTTTGAGATTTCTATAACTAATGCAGAGAAGCGTAATGCCTATTACTATCGTAATAAAAATATATCTGAAAGAAAGTATTCATCACAAAAAAACGCGGAATGTTTTAAGGCTTATAGGCAGCAAAAAAAATTATTTAGTTACGCAAAAGAAGTATAACTTCTTTTGTACGTACATAAGTGCACACACTATGTTTTTTTTTATTGCTGCTTCTTAGAGCGATTTATTTGTTTTTTCAAAAGTAAGATTGCTAGTCTTACTTTGTACCCTCTTCTTTTCATCTAAGCTTGGGACCAGCTCTAGATCTTACTAGGCGGAGTCTTGGCGTTATAACAAACGGTACACTACATGGTTCACCCATTAAAGTAGTAACCGTTTCCAGAGCATCTTGACTTAGTGATAGAACGGGAACTAGTGCTGTCAGTGCCGTATAACTGTTGACAAAGTATTATTACTTCAAAAACTCTGTGGACCATTTCTTTTCGTGTAAATGCTGTCGGTTTAGTGTTTTATCTTGCAACAAATTAAATTAGAATATTATTTTATGGTCCTAGTGTCTGCTTTCATAATTAAAGAAATATTTTTCTTCTACATTTTTGTAAAATTTTCTTTAATAGCTGTCTATCTAATTCATTTTTTTATTTTTTATTTTGTGATGATCAATTTGCTGCATAATTGGAATTGGAGCAACAATAGTAGAACTTTTGTACATTAGTTCCCGTAGTAAAAATCAAGCGTCCTCTTGACTAGGTAACTTTACACTGTTTAGCATATTCACCTCTAATTTAATGTTATTTCCACAATTTTAAAATCATGATCATTTATAAGTTCAATAATTTAAAGTTGTAAGTAGCTAATACCCTGGTTAGTTTTATTTAAATACTGCAACGTAATTAGTACATTAATATTCTTCTGTGATAAATTAAAAATGTCAATATTAGATTTAAGAATAATAAATGTAAGCGGATTAAACAGGTAATGCTACTTTTCAGAAATTTGAGGTCTAAAAAAACTCTGGCCTTTTCAATTCAAACTCAAAGTATATTGGTATATGTTAAGAAAATTTAGATAATATAAATATATATATTTTAATATAATAAACATAAATACTCCTTTAGAATACACTTCCTCATAAATAACTTTGAACCTTGCTTCTTATCTTAAACGTATTTTTGTACCATGATCTTAAATTTCAATACATCTTAGTTCCATACTTTAAGCTTTAAACATCTTATTACAATACTTCCAAACGAGACACTCATTATACAGTACTTTAAGCTAACACATCTTCCAAAACAAGCGGGATATTTATTTGATTAGACAGTGGTTTAATAAAAGGGAACTTGATAATTTTTTAATTATTATTCGGATCTGTTTGTAGAATATAAGACTTGAGCAATTTTAAATTAATGTCGTGTGTACGGTTAATTTAACGTACGAATGAGTGAAATAGGAAAGGATAGATAAATCAATCAACACATTTACGCGATATAAGCTCTTGCCTCGGCATAAAAACTCTAACGAAGTTGAGAGAAAAGCCGGGGCAAGCTAAGACTTTATTCAAACAAATCATACAATATTAGTGCTCTCTGAAAAAGTTTAAGAACGAACGCAAGCACTAATTTCGTCGTGAGGGACCTCTTTCTCTTCTACAACCCTCGAATGATTGTGTCTCTGCATAACCCCTAAATTGTTGTAGCCATGCAGCTAAAACCCTTGAATTGTTGTGTCTCTGCACAAACCCCTAAAGAGTTAAAAAGGCCGATTGTCGCCTTTCAGCTACAATCCCTAAAACTCACACGTCGGTAGCTCGGAGGCACACCACAAAGAACAACCAGCTCTCACTAGATAAGGCCAATTTTGCCGTTCATATCTATTTTAGAACTTACACTCTTCTCTTCGTTATTCCAGATTTGGATACCCACGTCGCGCCGAGGACAAAGGACTACGCACCGAAGAAACAACTAGCAAGCATTTCGGAAAGGGACGCACAAGCCATGGAACTAGCGTGCTAGGCTGTAAGACATGCGAGGGATAAGGCGCTTCCCCGTCGGAACCTCAAAACTCAAATAATGCCATCGTGGCCCGATTCCTATTTTAGGGTGTGAGACTTAACCAATCTAATTCTGTCTATGTTTCACCGGCCGTCGCCTTAGCTCTAACCTATTCGGCGCGCCCCCCCTTCTCCTTCCTTCCCCCTCCTCTCATCCCCCCCTCTCTCTCTCCCCCCCTCTCACCTCCCTCTCTCTCCTCTCCTCCCATACAATCAGTTAAAGTGCTTAAATTTCTCACCAAAAAAGACATCCTTCCAACGCATCCTTGTTCTTATAATCTGTTTATAACCCACGGAATGAGACTAGTTGGTGTCGGTTTAGTCTGTTATTTTTTTAAACTTAACTCGATTTTTTTTTTGTGTGTTCTCTATCAATATTATTATGAAATTTCTTACTACTTAATGTTTAGCGTTTCTATTTAATAATTATTTATGACTCTAATTTTTTGACTTATATGGGATGGTTTCGAATTTAATTCAGAATCTACCAGAGCCTGTAGGTTAAAGATATAAATTTGTTAATTTAAAACACTTTTGTTCTTAAGATAGTATTTCTATGAATGGAAGTTACCATTTTCTCCATTGATGGTAAATTGGATCTTCTTATTTATACTTTATAGGTATTTAGTTATGGTAAACTCCATCTATAGTTATTGCTTTGACAATGTCAACGACATAAACCTTTAAGAATTGAGCTGAAAAGTGTAAATGCTTTCAATCATTTTAGAGGTAGTGGATCACTATATTGCGATAGCAGTGGCTTGCTGAACTACTCATGATAGAACCATCAGTTTACTTACAACAATACATTAACTATGGGTAATGTACTAAGTTGTAACTATGGTTAATGTTTGTTCGTCTTCAATTTGTTTTCAAGTTATTTTGGTATCTTTACAAACGTGTTGTAGAACAACTGTGAGAGTCATGGACTCGATTCCTTATATTCTTTATCGCTTATACAATAAATGATATTATGTATTGCAGGACGATCAGATCTTCTAAGCTTACTAGACGCCATTATAAATTGTGTTACTTACCTTCGCTTTCTAAAATTACTGAACTGGCCTTATTACATTAGGTTCACGGACGTTTTTTATTACCATCTTTACGGCATCGTCAATGACGGGTGAATGAATACGAACTTTCTTCGAACAACCGATTTATTTCAGTGAACTCAAAATTGAAAAATATTTGGCTCCATGTTTAAATAAAATTTTAAGAAAAAAAGTCCCTTAAATAATATTATGGAAATAATAACAATAATACTTACGGGTAATCCTACTTATTCAGTACATTTTTGACAGATTTATTGCACTTTGCCTGTGCATTTTTGGCATATAACTTTTTTTCATGATATGCAACGATTGCTGCTTTTTTGTTGCAGTAGCCCACCTGGCATCTTTTTCGCTCTTGTAGTATTATAGATGATAAAGAAGCGTCTGATCGTTAGCAAATGTTCTCCTAGATTTCCGCACTTAATCCGAAACTAAACATGTATTTTTTTCTGGATATTGTAGATTTGGTTCACTGTTTATATAGTATCTACTCGTTTATTGATGCCAAGTCCAATATATTGAAAAAGATTTAAAGAAACCATCGGAAATTGCCTGCTTCGATACAATATTTGCGTATTACTTGGTCAATGACGTCTACTACGAATTTTTTTTTATTATAATATGATATAACTTCTTAAAGACGTTTGTGGTTGTCTTCTATTTGTACACTTGCATGTCTGGTGCTTAAAAGGAGGACTTTTGGGTTCAGCTTACTTTTATATACAGTAAGGATGAAATTGTTTTATTTATATTTATCTGAGGGAAAACAAAGTCATCTTATTTTTTTTTCAATTACGGCTTTTGGCCGTTCTCGTTTGTTTGACCGGATAGTCAGAACCAACGTTGTTTTTCGCGCAAGTAATTTGTGAGTTTGCGGAATGCTTGTAAAGAGATTATCTGTTGTAATATTTCTTCCTCGTTCTAAATATGGTTCGACTAATTTGAATGTGACAAGCTCACCCAACGATTGTGAGCTTCGTGCTTCATCTTTCACTAAATAAGGGAAACCGTTCATATATATATATATATATATAAAATATATAGCAAAAATATAAGGATTATTTTCGAGATAAGCGTACCTGTTAAATTGACGGGTCTTGTAGAGGTAGGTATACAATATGTGAATCTCAAAAGTAGAAGACTTAGGGAAAAAAATGTGTGTGTAAACTCCTTAGAAGAAATGATTAATTTGCGATGCAAAACGGTTGGAATCGATCAAACGGTTTTCGAAGTATTTCATTGCAAAGTTTGAATTCCGTCAAATTAACGGGTCAAGTAAACCAAGTGTTAAATTTGCCGAAAAAGAAAGTTTCTCAGAAAGTTCATCAAGTAATAAATTTTAAGGTAAGTTCTTTTTTCTAGATGCAATACGTGAATATTGTTCTACAACCTACATTAATGTCTGTTATTGAGTCGTAGACTCTTTTCTACAGGATCGTGTTCACTAACATCATTTTGATCTACTTACAAGGAAACCTTACACTGGGATACCCACGGACTTTAACAAGCTTTGCTAAATTAGTAGTATACTTTTAGAGTGTTATCGTGGTAAAGATTTTTTTCAAAATTTGTGAAATAATTTATTGTTTCTTGTTTTTTGTAATAAATAATTTTCTCTTTCCTGTATATATTTAAAATTAGGAAATATGAATAAAAATTTGAAAAATGATAGAAAAATATTATTAAAAGAAATTCCCCTATGAAGGATCGAACACTAACTAGCCGCACAAAAGGCAGGAACGCTACCACTGACGATAGCACGCTACTTGATATTCGGTCAAAATTAAGATTATATAAAGATATATAAAACAAAATCAAAACTTTAAAACCTTTTTTCTTAAAATTGGCTAGGCATTTTAAAAATACCTTTTACGAAGATAACACTTTAAAAGTATACTACTAATATACCAAAGCTCGTAAAATCCGTAGGTATCCCAGTGTAAGGTCCGCTTGTTAGTCGTAAATTTGATTATCATTAGGAAATGAATCATCAATTTTATTATCGTACATTGTATTCAACGGATACGGTATTAACACATTCGTCACCAAGCGCGATTTCAATGAGTTTTTCCTGAGGCCCAAATTCGACTGTCGGAGCGTCGAAACATAGACAGAGCGATAAGTGGGAAAAAGCAGGGTTGTAACTCGAGTAGGCACTCGATATCGTTTTCCATTTCTTTGGCGGTAATTGCTTATAATAATGGAAAAATGGCATCGACAGGAGAAACCAGATGGTGTAATATGCCACAACGATACGGAAAAGTATCAAGTGGTATCGAAAATTAGCACTACATTTGCTTTTGTGTACCAGTGTAGTAAATGCTCACATCGTATACCAGAGAGTCAAAAATAAAAAAATTGGAATAAGAAAATTTCGAGATCTGCTGGTTGCCGAATAGTTGTCCCCGGAAAATTCTACTAGAACAAGGAATGTGTCCCATAACCTGGAGATTCGTACGAATGAGCAGGGCAAGTCTGTAAGAAGGACGTACGCCCTATGTTACCAGAAAAAGAGACAAACTGCTGAACGACAAGAAGAAAAAAAAAATGTAAAAAAAACTACGACCTATTGTTCCAAGTGTCCGAATTCACAACAAATTTGTTTATAATGTTTCAACGCACACCATACGAAATAATATAATGCAATATGTTATCTTATATAAATTAGTCAAAATTATAGTATAATATGTATATTTGTAGTATTTTTATGTTGTATATCCTATATTTATATTTCAATACTGATTCCATTAAATTCGTATTAAAAATCAACCTGAAAGTCATATTAACTTGAATAAGAAGAGCGTCACCCATATTTGGTGACGGGGCCCCCACGGAAGCATACCTGTCACCCAGATCTGGTGACGTGGCGACGAAAGTGTTAAAAATTGTAGCTAATCTTTAATTATACGCTTATTAACAATGCAATGTAAGTAACTAGATCAATGATTTGTCTTACGTTAAGTATGTAAATTTAAACAATATTTGTCAAGAATTTTTTTAAGAGATTTGACCATTGTCTTAACTGAAGAAGTAACGTTAATTAGTAGACAATAAAAGCCATATTAACAATTCACATGTCTCAGTCTTCTTATCAGCATAAAAGAAATATAGGGAAAAATTATTCTTTTAGCATCTAAGTCTAAAGGTGGTAGATGCTGAGGTACTTCTAAATATTTAAAGCCAGTATATGTTTGCATTAAAGGAATATTTTTTTGGTTTAAAGCTTGTATTAATTTATTTTAAAAGTTTAGTTATTTCAAAAGTTATATTAGGTATTATTTATATTTCAATATCTTTTTGTTCATCAGATAGGTCTTTTAAACTTTTAGGAAAAAACAATCTGCTAAATATGGACTTCCTAATGAATTGTAAAAAAAATTTATTTTAAATTTCTTATAGGTTCGTTTAAATTGATGATAATTTCTATATGGTAAAAATGGATTTAATTTCGTATCAATTTTCTTGCTAATAGAATGATTAATTAATAACTGTTATAATGTGTAGGAATAAATAGTGGGTAAGTCTGATTGCGGTAATGCCTGATCCCTGATTGGTTTAATAAATTGCGTTCTTGATACGGTACAATGTATTGAGTAGAAAATAAATAAATAATAGAGGCATCAGCTAAATATTTATTATTTTTTTCTTAAGATTGTAGACTCTGCTTTATTTCTGCTGATGTAATGTTTTTTGATGTTTTACGATGATAACAAGCCATAGAAAAAATTTCTGTATGCACATCAACTTACACAGTAATATAATTGTGATTGTCACTTGTTACAATAAAAAACGATGAATCTTGAAGAAAGAAATGTTATTAAAGACCAGAAAATAATGTTATATATATATAATAATGTGTAATATAATATTTAATAATGTGAGATAGTCAAAATACTGGGTTGACAGGTTATTCGGGTAGGTTAAGGGCTGAAAGATAAACTTAACGGTTTAACCCGTTTACTTATATTTTTATTAAAAGTAAAAAAGAACTTTATCGTTTTCACGTGTTTGCTTTTATGTTTTATAAAAAAGTAGCAATCTAATGCGTTCGTTTTCCCCTTTATCCATCAAAAATCTGTGGGAAGATAACGTTGCATGCGACGATTTGGAAAAATTCAAGCGAGTAACGTGATCAAAAGCCTAAGATGCGCATGAGTTAAGAAGGCCAATAATATTAGGTTCTCACATTGGTCGAGATGTAGCGGATTTGACTTCGGTATGTTAAAATAACTGAGCTGCGATTCATGTTAATAACCTCATCATAGTTGACCTGCCATCTTTAAAGAGCGCGGTTTTTTTAATAAATACTAAAATGCAATACTATTGGGAATTGCTGCTGATAAAAATGGTACATTTTTATTGTACGATACTTGAATCTATGAGAGCTGAGACAAAGCTCGCGTGGGGACCGCACCCTTACATAGGCGTCTCCTTACTCCTTATATATGTGATGCGAGACCAACGGCGAGCGACATCGCCTCGTGTTTTTTTTAGTGAGATCGAAACCGTAAGTGATCCGTGCCGGAATAATATGTAAGTTTTTCTATATTAAATCTTTTCTTTTTTCAAATAACACCAGGTAGAACTTATTTATCTTTTTATGTTCAAACCATATTTCTCTGATCGCTGTAGCATTTAAATTTTTTAAATTTTTACTTGTAATAACAGAATGAGCTGATGGTTTAGAAGTCACTAGGAAATTTGAAGTTTATGGAGTATATAAAATTCTATTCGCAAACGATTAGTATTCTTGTGCAATCACTTTTGTGCGCCATCTATACGTGTCACAACGTTTCGCTTGTGTTTTAGGAGAAAACACTTTGTTTTTGGCATATTTTTTAATTTTTTGTTGTTGTTACGATAATAATAGGAATTGCAAATTTCTGCATTAGTTTTAGGCATCTCAAAAAGTTAAACAAAATTTAAATGTATACTTATCCGTCAATAAAAAAGCTTCAAGAAATAATAGTTTTATAAATAAGAATTATAGTCGAAAAAGAGTATAACTTCAAAAACTTCAAAAAGTATTTCTTTAAAGATAAATAAATTTATTAAAAAAATAAGAAAATTAGAAAACACTAAACCTGCCGACCTTTCATGTATACCTAATCCTACCATGAGCAGTCAAATGATCGCTTCAAAAAAACATATGTATCTTAATATAGAAAAAGAATTTAGTCAATTGGAAAGTAAATAAAATATTTTCCTGGTGGTACATTAAAAACCCGCTCCCAGCTTTTCTAATAAGAGAATTGTATTTAAGCATTTTTAGCACAATTTTTACAAATAACAGAATTTCTTATTGAACACTTTCTACATACGTATGTTTTAAATTATATGCAAATTTTGTTAGTTCTATTGACTTAACAATATCTTATTTGAAAAGATTTCCATCCCCAAAAATCTGAAGCTTCGTTTTTTTTTTTATTACCATTTTTTGCTTAGTATCTCCTTCTTGTATTTTGTCCCAAGCTCTTCTGATAATTGAAATAAAAATTCTTGCCTTGATATTTCTTCACTTGCCGTTTCTTTATATAAAATCCAAGCATTTCTCCTTTCGAAATGCAAAATATTGAAAAATACCTGTAAAAACCATCTTTGACATTTAGATTTTATACAATATATTCTAGCTATTTGATTGGTTACATCTAAACCGAATTTTGTGCCGATGTAAAAACTTATTATTTCTTGTATACGGGTGTAATTGTTTTCAACTTCAACGGTTTAATACATTGAACTAAGTATTAATACTTTTTTTTCGGTTTAGTTTTATAAATTGAGAGAATAAAATTATTCGATTTGTATAATATTATTGAGAAGCGTGTCATACTATACTTTGCCTGCCTCACTAATTCTGCTTGCTCTCTTTTATTTCTGCGGATATTTCCAACAAGCGTAGTTTTTTTTGCTAAAATTTACTATCTAATCACGTGGTTGGAAAAAAATTGTCAGTTGTTATATTTCTCCCATAACCCGTATATAGTTTTGCTGATTTCAAAGCTACAAGCTCCCTAAGAAAGACCGATAATTCTCTCCTTTCATCTTTTCCCAAATATGGAAAACCGTTTACAATATACTTACTACTTACGTCAGAAGCTAACAAGAATTTTGTGCTAAATTTGTCAGGTTTGTTGAGCATGTATTGAGTAAATCTACAACGTTCTTTTGTAGCAAACAATTTTTCATCTATAGTAAGTTATGCTCTGGTTTATAACTGTTTTGACTGTTTTCGATAAATTTCTACTAAACTTCAGAGACCAAAGCGAACTTATCGTTTTGTAAGCGTTTCTTCGTTGATTTATGTTTTAAAACCGAATAAATCTCACTATATCTGTGAAGTCATTTCGGCTGATAGTTGTCGAGAAAAATGACGGAGCCCATTTCGTTTTAACAAATATGATTCATCTATATCTTTAGCCTTATATGGGCCGCGAGCATATAGAAGTAAAATAAATGCTTATAATTTTGCAATAGATAGATTCCATTTCGTTTTCATCACTCAAAATGCTTCTCATTCCGTATATTTTCTTACATTTTCAACCATGTTATGATCAATAATCAAGGAAAATGCTGATTCAACTTTACCCTATATAATATTTCGTTTAGCGTATCTTTGGGTCCTGATATTTCCTTGAAAATATTATAAATGGCTCTTCCGCGATCAGATCCTTCTTTTAATTTTGCTAAACAGTTCCTTCCATAGCAGTTTCAATCTCTTCTTCCTTTTCACTTTCGGAACAAACAATGAATATCTTTCCTTTTTTCCTCTTCGTATATTTAAAATGTTCTTTTCGTCCGTATCGCTGTCAAATAAGTCACAATTATTATCTTCTATACCATTATCAATATCGGGAACTTCTTGGTCATCTTCAGAACGATCTTCATCGATATTATTTATTTTGTATAATAAATTGATATTCCTCAAATGTCTTAAAACTTTTGAGATATACAGATTATAAAGAAAAAACTAAAATATAAAAATATAAATCAAAAGTGACAAAATAATTGAGAATAGAAAAAGAAAAAAACAGTTGTAAATTATACTACGAAATATTGTTAGCTCTGTTGACTTTGTCGAAACTATCACTCATACGACGTAATAATTTTTATTATACACTTTGAAATTTTGAATTTTGATAACTCCGCCTGCATGATCGCAGATCAGCGATCATGTTGCCGGTCCTAAGCCCGGGAAAAGGAGGAAGGTTGTTGGATCAGGTTAGCTCCCTACCCAACGTAAAAAAAAGACTACGGCTCATAGAACTGACACTCTGCCTCGGAGAAGGACGGATATACAGATGACGACACATGCAAGAAAATGGACAACGAAATGGAAGAAAGAACATATAATGCGTCTGGCTACATGGAACATCAAGTCATTCAATAATAAAGATCAAGAAACCCTGAAAGAACTGAAAGATAATAACATCGATATTTGCGCCTTACAAGAGACCAAAAAGAAAGGCAAAGGACAAATACAGTACGAAGACTACTTAGTGATCTATAGTGGTGTAGAACAACAAATCAGGGCAAAAGAAGGGGTAGCCATCGCAGTGTCTAAGAAGTATCAAAATAACATACAAGAATGTAGATACGTATCTTCACGAATCTTGGTTGTAAAAATGAAAGCGGAAAACCAAAAGTTAAATATAGTGTCAATTTATGCACCCGAAGATAATAAACCGAAGGAAGAAAGAGAAGCCTTCTACGACCAACTACAAAATTTAGTCGGATCATTACCAAGTAACCAACAAATGATAATCCTTGGAGATTTTAACGCCCGCATCGGAAACGAAATAATACCTGGAATAAAACAAAGGTTCAACGAAAACGTGTTAAATGACAATGGAGAACTAATGAACAGCTATGCACATTTAACGAGCTAAGGATTAATAATACATTTTACAATCATAAGGAACACTATAAATTTACATACAGCAACACCAGAGGCTTCAGGTCTACAATTGATTACATTGTTACCAACAGATACGTCCAACCAAACCAAATATTAGATATCAGGACGTTAAATTCCGCGATGTAGGAAGCGATCATAGCCTGCTATTAGCAAAGATAAGAATGAAGTTTAAACCCCAAAGAAATCTTGCACGAGCAACTCAAGAATTGAAAATAAACATCGAGTCACTATGGAACTTACAACCAAACAACTATACGAGAACAGGTTGAAAGAAAAAATCGAAAAAAGCCCAATAAAAGAAGAAGATAACATAAACATAGCCTGGAAGAAACTAAGAACCAACATTTTAGAAGCTGCATATGAAGCCCTGGGAACACGAACTGTAAAAAACCGGGCTAGAATGATCAAAACTCCTTGGTTCCGCCCAGAGATTAAGGAAATATGCAAAAAAAAGAAAATAGCATACCTTAACTATAGGACATTAAGAACACCTGAGTCATACGAAACGTATAGACGAATCCGGAATCAAACAGCGACATTAGTAAGGCAAACAAAGCAAAATTATTGGGAGATTTTTTCGAAAAGAATGGAGAGTGACTTCTATGGACTCCAAAAACAAATCTGGCGATTTATTAGAAATCAAAGAAAGGAGGTCAATGAAATGATAGAAACAAACCAGATCACAAAAGAAAATTGGATTAACTATCTAACAGAGCTCTATAAATCAGAAGAACCTCAAACGGAACTAAATACGCCAGAAATAATAACCAGAAGCGACATACAAATTGAGTCCAGTGATGTAGAAACAGCTATTCGAAGACTAAAGAATAGGAAGAGCTCAGGGCAAGATGGCATCCAAAACGAGTTAATAAAATATGGTGGCCAACGTCTCACACAACAACTAACATTCCTAATCCAAAAAATACTATGCCAACACAAAATACCTGACGAATGGCGAACTAGTACAACTATAGTTATGTTTAAAAAAGGAGACAAAAAGTGCCTACAAACTACAGGGGAATCAATCTTTTAAACACTTCATTAAAACTAACGACAAAGATTATAACGAATAAAATTAACAGCTTAACGAATCTAGAAGACGAACAGCAGGGATTCAGATCAGGCAGATCGTGCACAGACGCGGTTTTCATCATAAGACAGATAACAGAAAAATCAATTGAATACAACAGACCAGCATATATGTGTTTCATTGATTTGGAAAAGGCATTCGACCGAGTGCAGTTAAAGGATGTTATACACCTCCTCTATAACCGGCAAATTCCGAACAATCTTATCAAGACCATAGAGGACATCTATAGAAACAATAAGATCCAAGCAAAGATAAATGGCGCCTTGACTGAACCGATTGATGCAGGTCGTGGTATCCGACAAGGGGATTCCCTAAGTCCCCTGCTTTTTAACATCATTATGGACGAAATAATAAGAAACGTAAGACTGCTAAAAGGATATAAAATGGGCAGTGAAGAAATAACCATCCTATGCTATGCTGATGACGCTGTATTAGTGGCCGAAAATGAGGATGATCTACAACGTCTACTACACCGATTTAACTGCATAGCCAAATCATTCAACATGAAAATATCGGCCCAGAAAACTAAATGCATGACAACATCAAAGACGCCGTTAAGATGCAAACTGGAAATTGAAGGGAAGGTTATTCAGCAGGAAATGAGATTTAAGTACCTAGGAATAGAAATCTCAGGATATGGTGATGTTGAAGCAGAGGTAAGAGAACAGACAATGAAGGCATCCAGAATAGCGGGTTGTTTGAATGACACAATATGGCGAAACAAAAACATTGACATAGAGACCAAAGCAAGAATCTACAAGGCAATGGTAAGACCTATTATGTCACATACCGCAGAAACTCGACCAGACACGGCGAAAACGAAACAGTTACTAGAGACAACCGAAATGAGAGTTCTTCGCAGAATAGCTGGAAAAACACTACTGGATCGAGAGAGAAGTGAAGATATAAGAAGAACATGCAAAGTGGAAAACATTAACGAATGGATACTAAAAAGAAAAAAAGAATGGAACGAACATATTAACAGAATGGACAACGGAAGAATTGTCAGAATTGCACGGGATAAGTCACCGGTAGGCCGCAGAAGCACGGGGCGCCCACGAAAACGATGGTGCGACAATTTAACAGTGCAATAGGCAGAAAAACGTCGTTACGAAACAGGCAATTTGCCTAAACTAAAGAAAGAAGAAGAAGAAGAAGAAATTTTGATGCCTACTGTTTTGATTGCAAGACGTATTGTAGTTTGAAGAACAATATGCATTTGTGTTCCATTATTTGTCGGAACACCTAAAGTATTTATCGCAACAGAAATTTCTGATCGTATTCACAAAGAGAAAGATACTATGAAAATGGTTTTAAAAAAAATTAAGAATAATTGTTTATTATCACCGTGTTTCACTCCGCCGAAAAACATCAGAAAATTATAAATAGCTATCTATCTGTCGCGTTCAGTATAATTTCGCGATTTCTATAGTTTGGAGAGCCGTATTTTTGTCAGCTAATTTAACTACAATTATTTCTAAGAAATTCTATAAAAATACCATACTACATTAAATTTTATTTTTATTGCTTTTACAAAGCATCCATCGGATATAACACATGCAGCATCCGCAATTACCATTGAAAATAGCATTATATTATTATATATAATAGTACCATTTTTATATCATCACAGCAGCTAAAAACTTATAAGCATCAACAATTTAACTGAAAACCAAAACTTGTGAAATACAAATATGAGCTATATATTCATCGCCAAAAAAAACTGGTTTATGTACTTATGCATGCAGGAAAGAAGTAATACTTTTTTAACGTATCAAAACGAAATACAACTACAATGATCTAAAAAATAATTTCCCAGACATAACTTCAAAAAAAAATGATGATTATTATTATTTTTATTATCTTTATTAATTCAACTTGTTACTTTTTAATTTTCCTTGTTTTTTTTCATTAATGTTATTATTATTATTATTATTATTATTATTAATTTTCTTTTTTCTTAGAATATAGTTGATACAGAAACCTGTTTCCCCTCCCTACTTAATGATCGATAATGTTCGCTAATGTAAGCTGAATATATTTCTTTCATTATTATATTCTTATTCATTTATTTATATATTTATTTATTTAATTTTATAAATATATATATATAGTGTGACCAGGTAAAAAGGGGGAGGATCTTTTTTTTTTTTTTTATTATAATTATATGAATTTACAATCAATTCTTAGCGAGAATCATGAGTAATAAAAGATGACATGATACATTGACAAGAACTGTAAATATAGAAAACATTACAATGATGAGCGTAAATATATGTAGCTATTACTAATTAACGTCGTTAGATGTTAAATGAATCTCATTGCAAGATCCGAACGGTAGAATCTTTTCCACCTACGAGTTAGATTCGAAATTTCCAGCAAATTATTTGCTAGTGTATTCGGGTGTTTAGATAAACGAATGTTGTAGCATTAGATAAAGTTTGAAATTTCTTCCTTTACTGTGGGCATTCTTAGATCTTTATGGATTCTTTCATTGCTTATGTACCAGGGGGCATTGCAGAAGCAACGTAGGATTTTTAATTGGAATCTCTGTACGATTTCTATATTTGAGTTACCAGCAGTAACACAAAGTTGGATGTTATAGGTCAATAGCGGTTTTATGATTGCCTTATAGATAGCAAGCTTGCTCTCGAGACATAACTTAGATTTTCTATTAATTAGCAAATACATATCACTTACTTTTAGGGAGAGGATTTAAAGTATAGGAAAATGTGCTTCTAATTATTATTATTTATTTATTTAACAAAAAAAAGAAAGGAAACATATTTTAAATCGATCGATATATTATATATATGTAAAGAAATATTCTTTAATTAATTTACCGCGCTAGTCGAAATCGTCGGGACGTACCTGACATACAAGTCAGCTGATTTAAAAGAGAGGGGGAATCGATAAGAGTTGCGAGATCAGTCGCGAGAGTTTACTTGAGCAGTAGGGACGATACGGTTTATAGCGAACACTAAATGTCATTTCTTCTCGTTACAGGTAATGTTTATAGAATATAAGACTGAAAGCAATTCGTTATTAATGTCGTGAATTCAGTTAATTCGACGCATGAAAGAGTGAGATAGGGAAGGATAGATAAATCTATCAACACAATTTTACGCGGTATAAAAAACTTGCTTCGGCATAAAAACTCTCACGAAGTTGAGAGAAAAGCCGGGGCAAGCTATGACTTTATTTAATCATATAATACAGTAAATAGTAGCTACTTATTTCTTCTTAGACTAGAGAACTCTTTTACCTTTGTCTCCACTACAAATATGTAACTTATCGTAGCCTACTTAGATGCGTTATCGGGTCTTCAAAACACGTTAATCTTGCTACCAACACCTTCCACGTGGGGTAGCCTTTTTCTTCACAAATTTATCCTCGGCAGGTCGACTAGTAAATACTGTGAATAGGCACCGTGACTGTCGGTGACAAGCGTAATTGTGCCTTTGCACAACTCCTTCAAAGCGGATTAAAACAGTGCGGTCGTGTTCTTGCACGACCCCATCGAACTTAATAACGAGCGCGG
This sequence comes from Polistes fuscatus, assembly GCF_010416935.1. Lineage (NCBI taxonomy): Eukaryota > Metazoa > Arthropoda > Insecta > Hymenoptera > Vespidae > Polistes > Polistes fuscatus. Next base: position 55,464 of record NW_025113171.1, on the reverse strand, counting down.
TTGAGTCTATGCAAAACCCCTTTAACTTGGCCAAGTGCGCGGTTGTGTATACTCACAATCCCCTCAAACTTAGTAAAAAACACACGGTTGCCGCTATGCCCAACCCTTTCAAACTTACCAGTCGACAACTCGAAAGCACACAACAAGAAACAGCTCTTACTTCAAAGAAACCAATATGGCGCCACTGTACCTTATCAGCAAACGAATAGTCCTTTTCAATATCCAGAATCAGTCTGTCGCTTGCGCTCTCGAACCAGGGCCTACGCACTTATCTCTCCTCTCACATGCCTCAAGACGCACTCGCATGTACCTGGCATGCTAAGGCGGTCCTACATGTATCTCTAATGTCCCCTCGCGCCCTCATCACTCAACTAAGGCAACCGTAACCGATCCTATTAAGAATGTAATTCTAACCAATTTAATATCCCAACGCCGTCGCTATCTAAACTATTCAGCGCGCAACACATATCGGTCAAATGCCCTAATTTCACTGAACATCCCGCCTTCCTTCGTCAAACTGACGAACCAAAACTAGCTGTTCTCCATTCAGTATCTTACGTGGGAGTATCTCTGTTACTCTGCATAAGGACTATTTTGAGGCGGGTTCGGTCGTCGCGCACTAACACAAACTGACCTACTTTGGAGTTCTCTTAAGGATCCCTCCATATTTCTCGACATTGCAAGTACACCAAACACTCGCTTTACCAACGTTTCCAGAAATTGTTTCTAATGCGTTGATGTTGAAATCTACTTAACTGTTTCTCAGGCAATTTTGGTAAATCGACTTCCTGAATCAAAATAGAAACTCCCTCATTGAGAAAATGAGAAGGAGTGAGTGCCCGCAGATCGTCGGTATCTGAGCTTAGCGGCCATAGATGACGAGAATGGAGACAAGCTTCGATTTCCACGAGAGCTCTGGATAACTCCTCGAGGGTGAGCGTATGCTCCCCTATGACTCTCTTTAAATGGTGCTTTACTGATTTGACTCCAGCTTCCAACAACCCACCATAATGTGGAGCACTGGGTGGGATGAACTTTCAGTTCGTTCCATCGTTGGCAAGAAGAGATGCCACTTTCTGATAAAACTCTGAAGCACGGTTGAACATAATTCTAAGCTCTTTATCAGCCCCTTGGAAATTAGTAGCATTGTCGCTATAAAGAGTCTGACAAATACCTCGTCTACCTACAAATCGACGATACGCGGCTGTAAAGGACTCAGAGGTTTAGTCACTAACAAGCTGGAGGTGAATAGCTCGAGTAGCAAAACAGACGAACAGGGCAATGCAACCCTTACTAGAACGATTTCCGCGGCCCTTTGACATACGCACTCGTACCGGACCTGCATAATCGAGACCGGAATTCGCGAAAGCCCTACTTCCTACAACTCGATCCACTGGGAGCTCACCCATAAGCTGATGGGCTAACTGAATCCTAGCTCGTTGACATGGTATACAAGCTTGAATAGCCGATTTAACTAGCCGGTTTCTGCTTAATATCCAAACTTGGGACATCAGATAACTCGAGGTCAAGGTTAGACCTCCATGGAGACACTGGTGGTGTGCATGTCGCACAAACAATTGACTTAGGTATGAATTCTGGGGAAATTAGTTAGTGGTTACGATCGAAAGCTAAGTAGGAACTGGCCAAACGACCTCCTACTCGTAATAGACTGTCATCCTCATTCTAGAATTGATTTAACATAGTAAGGCGGTTGCTATTCGGCAATCTCTTGCCTGTCGTCAGGATTCCTATCTACGTCGCGAACGCTGTTGCCTTAACTAGACGAGTGACCATCACTCGAGCGCCAGATATCTCAACACTGGTAATAAAATGAGGTAAAGGACATGTATCTATCTGTTGACAATTTCGTACCCGCAGAATTGGGCGCCTGCAGTACGCAACAAATCTTAGAAGTTTAGTTAAGGAAGAGAATCGAGTCAGGATCTCGGGCTCATTTAAGCTATGACTGAAATGGTGCAATCAAACGGCTTCGTTCGAGTGCGGCCACTGGACGGAGGACATGGAAAGCCATGCCGGGCCCTGCTACCAAAGAGCGCTCTTAGCTAACTCTTGAGGCGGAACTCCTCGCGATGCCAAATCGGCAGGATTTTTCTTATTCGGAACATGGGACCACGTTGCTGAAGGCAGTTGAGTCTGAATGAGCGAAACGCGATTGGCGACAAAGGTTTTCCAATGGCACGGATGCTTACAAAGCCAAGTAAGCACGATCTGACTATCTGACCAGGCAAAAATTGGACATCTCTGAAGAAAGTCCAGGCTAGTTAGATGAAGAATAAGCTTAACAAGAAAAGCCGCTTCGTAAAGTTCTAGATTACGAATGCTCACAGTCTTAACAGGAGCTACCTTTGATTTAGAAACTAACAACAACACTCGAAACTTCCTATAACCCTTGTCAAAATGCAAATATACTGCTGCGGTGTACGCACGCGAAGAGGCATCCGCGAAACCGTGTATCTGGCAAGATGATTCCTCGGTACTCCCTAGCCACCTTCTTACGGATAAATCCGGTAATGTAACTAACCCTTGACAATACCTATACCAACGTTCACGGATTTCCGACGGTAATGGCTCGTCCTAATCACATTTCAACAACCACATGTCCTGCATCAATATCTTGGCGACAACGGTAACAGATGAAAGCCATCCTAATGGGGTCGAATAAACGCTCGATATTTGATAAAACAGATCTTCTAGTATGGGCGGCAGCCATGTCAGCCATACTAGCAGCATTGAAACTAAATTCGTCCTGTTCCGAAACCCAGCGCACGCATAGTATTTTAAAATTTTGATCATTCTCGATCGAACTCCGCGACCTGTCTTACTGAATCTGGAAGTACTTCTGGATAATTTTTAGCCCACTTATCTAGATGGATAACAGCAGAAACTAATTGCTCAACAAATTCAATCCTTTTTCTAATCACCGTCGGTATGTCGTCTGCGCCCGCAAAAATATCGTCGACCAACATCTCTGATTGCAAGCAACGGGCTCCGAGCGGAAACCGCAAACCTTCATTCTGAACCAGCTGCGAGAGGGTGCGAATGGCCAGGTAGGGAGCACAATCTGTGTCATAAGTGATCGTATTTAGCCGGAATTCCATCGGTTCCAATGAAGCGTCGGGCGATCAGATAATCCTTTAGTAATTCTGATGCTCTGGCACTACCCGAATCTTTCTAAACTCTCAACAATATGCGCAATGAAAGCAATACCAGTACCTGCGTTAATTGAGTAAAATAAGTGAGAGATCATTTTGCAACGGGAACTTGTTAGTATAAAAGAAATTAAAGAATGACTGTCTCTCGTACGCCGAGACGCCTCAAATACAACCCTTAGGTTCTCCTTGAATTATTCTGCTGCACTACTACATGATGAGGTAAATACTAGGCCTCCTGACGTGGGATCTCTGACTTCGAACCTCGAAACCTAGGATTCATCTCCTCGTACGGTTCCATGAGTTCACCATACGCCTGAGCAAATTTCTAATGCCGTGCGAGCCTATAATGTAACTACAAGAGATGAGAAGAGCGATTCGCTTCGTCTCTGCTGCGACTGGACGGAGATTCTGCTTCAGCGATAGCTGTCCCACTTATCGACTTATCTGGTTCCTCTGATGCGTCTCCTGGACGGTTTTCTCGAATCTCTCATCTTCTGACATTACCCGCTTAGGTGCGGCTGAAACATCTCCTAGCTCCAAAAATCGCTGCAACGCTCATTCACCTCCTTCTAAAGGGGAGCCGGGCAGCACCTACTATAGCGAATTAGTCGCACTTAACTCCGCCCGCCGTGCAGCTCCTGCATCCACTAATACGGAGATGAATCGTTCAAACGCCGTGTCCTGAGCGTCAAGCGGCGATGACGAAAAGTTCCTCAAACCTGGTTGAAGTAATCGGCCGTAGACATCTTCTCTAAATTAAATCGATCCGCTTCTAGATGGCGAACTCTAAATTGGCTACTCCAAAGTACGTAAATAATTCTCCTGCTGAATTAAAGTGAAATTCGTTGCTCGAATAACTCGGCCTTTTATCTGTAACGCCTTAAATACCGTAGCTAACGCGTCAATTCCCGGCTGGATCATGTCAACATCAAGAGACATCAAACTCACTTAAAGCGCGCGAAGGCATGGGGGATAACGTCAAAGGAAGAAACTAAAGTCTCAATTTACCACAGTCACTGATCGGCGGCGAGATAGACAGAGAAACGCGCGTGTAAAAAAGACAAGTTGTTTTCGAGCGTAACTAGGGGACCGCAACGATATAACATCCCCTCTACACCCCAACTTTTCCGTAAACCCCACTACTAATCGTCAGTGCCACCGCTTAACATACAACCGCCTCAACCGAAGACCCAAACCGGGTGGGGGAAACGATGCAGACGGAAGTGAAGTGCAAACGCGTAGCAAGTATCTAAATTCGAAAAATGTCACGCGTTTCCGGTATGCACCGGAAACTGACGCCATATCCACACAAAGCCACACGCTCGGCGTGACAAAGAACAAAGAGAAAAAAGGCACAATCGCCTTCCGAATATACTGAATTATCAATCCAACCTATAACTCATTCTCACCCGGGGCACAAAAATGTTTATAGAATATAAGATTGAAAGCAATTCGATATTAATTTCGTGAGTTCGGTTAATTCGACGCTTGAATGAGTGAGATAGGGAAGGATAGATAAATCAATCAACACAATTTTACGCGGTATAAAACACTTGCTTCAGCATAAAAACTCTCACGAAGTTGAGAGAAAAGCCGGGGCAAGCTATGACTTTATTTAATCATATAATACAGTAAATAGTAGCCTCTTATTTCTTCTTAGACTAGAGAACTCTCTTACCTTTGTCTCCACTACAAATATGTAACTTATCGTAGCCTACTTAGATGCGTTATCGGGTCTTCAAAACACGTTAATCTTGCTACCAACACCTTCCACGTGGGGTAGCCTTTTCCTTCACAAATTTATCCTCGGCAGGTCGACTGGTAAATACTTTGAATAGGCACCGTGACTGTCGGTGACAAGCGTAGTTGTGCCTTTGCACAACTCCTTCAAAGCGGATTAAAACAGTGCGGTCGTGTTCTTGCACGACCCTATCGAACTTAATAACGAGCGCGGTTGAGTCTATGCAAAACCCCTTTAACTTGGCCAAATGCGCGGTTGTGTATACTCACAACCCCCTCAAACTTAGTAAAAAGCACACGGTTGCCGCTATGCCCAACCCTTTCAAACTTACCAGTCGACAACTCGAAGCATACAACAAGAAACAGCTCTTACTTCAAAGAAACCAATATGGCGCCACTGTATCTTATCAGCAAACGAATAGTCCTTTTCAATATCCAGAATCGGTCTGTCGCTTGCACTCTCAAGCCATGGCCTACGCACCCATCTCCCCTCTTACATGCCACAAGACGAACTCGCATGTACCTGACATGCTAAGGCGGTCCTACATGTATCTCTAATGTCCCCTCGCGCCATCATCACTTAATTAAGGCAACCGTAACCGATCCTATTTAGAATGTAATACTAATCAATTTAATATCCAAACGCCGTCGCTATCTAACCTATTCGGCGCGCAACACAAATCGGTCAAATGCCCTAATTTCACCGAACAAGTAAGAAATGTAAATATTAGTCACATAAATTTGAAAATAAAAGTTTAAATCTTCTCGTTAAAGAAACACAATTTTGTTTTTAACTTTATTCGACCTACACCATAAATAGTCTTATATATATATATAAACATGTAGGAATATTTTATGAAACCCTACTTTTAGACTTTCTTACTTTGATTCTCTTTACTCTCTACCTTAATACTCTTCACATGTCACTCCTATATTCTGATACTCTCATACACTATATTCTTCTTACCCAAAGATTTCTCTGCTACTGATGATTTTAATCTCTTTTACTGTTCTTTGCAACACTTCTTCTACGATTAACTCTTTATTTTTTACTCTTTACTCTTAACACTGGTGCTCTAATAACACTCATGATCCTCTGATCCACTGATGATATGATGATTCTCTAATGATTCTCTTACACGACTCTCTAATCTTATAAATTCTTCTCTTCTCGTATCCCCCCGCATCAAAGCTAAATACACGCACGTACTGATACTCTCTCTTTTCTTTCACACCATAACAACAAAGGAAAACATTTCTTATAACTCTGCTTAACCGAAAAACAACTTTACTTATTTTCCAAATACTAACGTACATATTTAAAAACTATCGTTCTCGAAAGTTCATATCTAAACGTTTCTCCCCTTTATATTTGTTACAATCACACACACATATATATATAAGGTATATTCTATATGGTTCTTATAGGGATAATGTCTTGGAAATATAACTGCCTTAAGTTTCTGCAAATAAGAGATTCTCTCGATTATTTATTAATATTATTCACACTAACCTACATTATCTGCATTGCGTTACATTGTAAAAATACAAATTACACTTAAAACTACACTATGTACATTAGTTGCATTACCTGCAAATAAGAGAAACACCATTTACAGCTAATATTCACTCTTATTTTATTGTCTTATTTCTAGCTACGCAATTTGAATTCTAACCGTTTTTGCTTAGCGAACTACTAACCGTTTCTATACTTTCGGTCTCTTTGTTAACGTTCCCGAATCTTTCTAAGCCTAATATGCCTGCGCGTCTTAAATGTAGGACGGCGGAAAATTTAAATAGTAAAGGTGACGAAATATAAATAGTAATATTTCGTTACATATATATGTAAAGAAATATTCATTAATTAATTTACCGCGTTAGTCAAAATCGTCAGTACATAATACTGACACAAAAGTCAGCTGTTGTAAAAGAGAGGGGAATAGATAAGAGTAGCAAGATCAGTTACGAGCGTTTACTTGAGCAGTAGGGACGATAAAGTTTATAACGAAGAGTAAATGTCGTTTCTTCTCGTTACAGGTAAAAAATGTAAATATTAGTAACATAAGCTTATAAATAAAAGTTTAAGTATTTTCGTTACAGAAACACAATTTTGTTTTTAACTGTATTCTACCTACACTATAAATAGTCTTATAAAACGACATTTTTGTCTGTTAGAATTCAAAAAGAGAACTGAAGAAAAATGGAGAAACTACGTTTCGAATTTATCATAAAAGCAGCCACAGACAAGAAATCGAACGCGCCATTGGAGACTTCCATTAAAACACCAGAAGCCGAAATTTTTGATCTGCCAGAAGAATTGCAGTATGTGAACTTACACACGGAATAAGTGAAGACCGATACTTATAAGAAAGTAAAAAACACAAACTTAAAAAGGAATCAGAAGAGAAACGTATGGATTATATTGAATTCTGGATTGCGAGCTGAGTAAATTGATGAAAATGGTAATCCGGTTCGGAAAAATTTTATTAGAAGAAAAACGGGAAGAACCTGAGGCTAATAATACAAACGACGTATCAAAAAAATATTTAAAACAAATTTTAGCTAGTATTTCCCAAACAACGACTAAACAAAAGAGGACAATTAAATCATCTTCAGAAGATACATTCGTAAAAAATTCACTAACAAAAATAGCAATGTTACTCAATGGATAGATCTATTCGAAAGATTATGCGAACGTCTGGATGTGCAACGAGATGAGGAAAAGATAGAAATTCTGAGATTGTTCTTAGAAGGTTCTTTCGTTGACTGGTACAGTTCGATGTTAATGAAACACTCCATAAATTCGAGTTGGGCAGATTGGAAAAAGGGTTTCGTTGATAGTTACTCAATTAAGGAAATGTCAACAGCAAAATATGCTATAAATTTTAAGTACATAAGTAGCTCATTACTGGACGATGCATTGAAAAAGGAAAAAATACTTCTAGAAATGGATAAAAATATGAATGCGGAAATAATGGTATTATTAATCGCCACTGGTTTGCCAGACTACATCACATATAAAATCGACAGAAACGAAATCAAGGTCACGAAAGATCTGTTCAACATGATCAAAAGCCTGGAATACTTGGTAGAAAAAAGTGACCTCAATGGAAAAAGAATCCACTTCCTACTTACAAAAATAAAGTGGAAAAGAAAAATCCCTGTAAAATATACGAGTTAATAGGTAAAAAAAATAGATATTATCCCGAAAGCGTTTGCTGGTTCAAAACAAAAACTGATAAAGGGGAAGAAAAAAATCAAATAAAATTAATCAATAATTAACCTTTTGCAATAGACACAGCGAAATACTTAGGTCATTTTATACAAAACAATTCGGTCAAACCTCTGAACGACAATCTAATTGCGACAAAAAAGTTTCAAATACCTACTACAAAAAAAATGTAAGACAGCTCCTATGCAAAATAAATTTTTATCATAGGTATTTATCAAACATAGCTATTAGGTTTGACCCGCTATACAATTTATTGCAAAAATATCAAGAGTTTAAATGGACCCAAGAATGCCAGAAATCTTTCAATAAAATGAAACAGATAATATGCTCACAGCTAGTTCTTATAATTTTTGACACTAAACTGCAAATACGGATCTATACAGATGCCAGCCTTCTTGGACTTGGGGCAATATTGAAACAAATTCAAGAAAATTAAGAGGAAAAACCCGTTAGATACTTTTCAAAAAATTAAATACAGCACAGAAAAAGAAAAAAGCAACGTTCTTAGAGTGCTTTGCAATAAAAGAATGTTTACAGTATTGGCAACACCTACTACTGGGCAGAAAGTTCAAGGTAATTTCTGATTACAAGCTATTAGAAAATCTAAATAAGTAATCTCGAACGGATAAGCACTTAGGAGATTTAATTAACTATTTATCTCAGTACGATCTTGAAATTGAATACACTTCAGGTAAATAAACAAAGATGCGTATTGTCTTAGTAGGTATCCAGCACTGAACTCAGACAAAGATCTTAAAGAAACACTATTATATAAACTGTAAATATTATAAAATTTGAAAATATTGTCAAAGACCAAAAGAAGAACAATGAAATACAAACAAGAAAAGATAAACTGATAGACAGAAAAAACATTTATTATATATAAATATTCTTATAGAAATACATATATTATATATAAAATATTTTTTAATTAATTTACCGTGTTAGTTAAAATCGTCGGTACATACAACTTACATTTAAGTAAGCTGTTGTAAAAGAGAGGGGGATAGATAGGAGTTACGAGATTAGTCGCGAGCGTTTACTTGAACAGTAGGGATGATACGGTTTATAACAAACAGTAAATGTCGTTTCTTCTCGTTACAGGTAAGAAATGTAAATTTTAGTCACATAAGTGTGTAAATAAAAGTTTCGATATTCTCGTTACAGAAACACAATTTTGTTTTTAACTGTATTATACCTACACCATAAATAGTCCTATATATATATGGAAAGAATAAATAAATATCAAAATATAAATATCAGTCTATCTTAAATATAAGAAAGATATTGCAAATTACTTTATGCGTCAACGATCATGGTGCGATGATAGCATTAATTCTCGCTCGATCATATAGGTCATGCAGTGCTGAGTACAATTAGTACTTGGATGGGTGACCCGCTGAAAGAAAAAATAAAGAGGAAGAAGAAAAAGAGAAAAGACGACGACTTTATGCCGTAAATTTGAATTCACTCTGCCGCGCATCGTAAATACAGACAAACTTCGTGATGTTGATTTTTACCATGTCGCTCGTAAAAATTTTATTCTCATCACATTTTCCGAAACGCGCCAAAAGATGGATAACTTAAAAAATTTAACTCTTAGGATTTTTAGTTCTTTTTAGTATGATATGTTTGAAAACATTTTTCCACATGCAGATGAACGTTGCAGGAAGGACACATATATGCAGCGGAACTTCTTTTTTTGGCGTCAGTGAAGATTTCACAAGCCTTTCGCTGGTTTTGAATTCTCCCATTGCCACTAATACGTGTTATGCTATGTTTCCTCATGTCCGCGGTAAGCCTGTCTGGTGAATCATACTTTGGCGATCTTTTATTACATTGAGCAGCTAATCTTGATTGTTACTTCTCTTCATTTCCATTAATCCATGCTAGTGCAAGATTTAGTAAAAATTGTTTGAATCTGATCGAATTATCGGAATTCTTTATGCATACGCGTGAAGTAATGCACAGTTTATAAGGTATAAAACAGTGTTTCTACACACAAAAAAATAACTCTGGTCGTGCTATTAAATTTTCTATCATAACTTTGGATTGTATGGAAATTTTTGCAATCGACTTTCACAGAACTATTCCTAAAACTATAGAGATCAATAATTTGTTAAAAAAATTGATATTTTAGAAATTGTGGACGTATGTAATGCTATCAATGAGTAGAGCGAACGATCATCTGTCATAAAAATCTTATTATTAAAACCCAGATTTTAAATCGTTTGTAAAATGTTCAAAGATTTTTTCAATAGGGAGGTCTCTGGCGATTGTGATGAGCCATTACAGAGAAGAAAAAGAATTAAAACAGAAATAAAACACTTGGTTAAGCCAATACAAATGTATTGCTTTGTTTACTTGTTAGAGTAAAAACTTAAAGCATAAAAACCCTGGTTGATAGATTCAATACAAAAACGAATAGTAATCAACTAAAGATTGGACTAATCTCAGCTAACCTCTCCTTTGCTTCGTTTGTGTATAAATACGATAACAAAACTCACCTCGCTTAAATTACTGTAAAGAGTTCATTTATACTTAACTTACTTTACCTCGCCAGTTACTTCACGTCGGTTTACCGCTTTCTAGAAATAAACCTCTCGCTCGTTTTTGGAAGTATAAGAGATACTTATAGTTCGTTTAAATCGCCTCTCTCTTTCGTATGTGGAAAATTAAGAAATACTTATACTTCGCTTATAATGTAAAATTTACAAGATAGCCCAGTTTTTAGGCCAGTAAAAAAAGGCCAAACTTCGACTTTTTTTATTAACAGCTTGAAAATTTAATACAAAGGGAAGTTAACGACGCTGAATCGAATTCTGCTAATTTTAATAAAATCTGTTACTGGGTTCTCTAAAAAATAAATTCAATGTTTTAAGAATATCCTTTCTTATATATCTTGAATTAATTTTATGTATAGATATACGATTTTTCTTTTTCAAATATGTATTTAATTTTATACACTAATACATTTTTACGAGACCAAAGATCAGTAATTTAAAATTTTATAAAATACATAATTAAATAGGAAAAATATTTTAATTTTAAATTTCATCTTAAAAAGAATATGTATTCAATTCGATATACAAATAAATTTTTGTGGGACAAAAAATTTATATCAATTATTTATTCTAATCAATTTTATAGCGACACAAAAAATTAATTACTTATTTTTACTTTCGAATAAATAATAATAGTTTTTGTTAATATGAATTATTATTTTTCTTTTATTTAAAGTTCACTCTTTCGGACAATATATAAAAAAACGGCGTGCCATAAGCATCAAGATTCGAATTAAAAATACTGCGCTTATAAGCCGATATATGTAGATATACAGAACGCTCAACACTCGATGGCTAAGACGAAAAATTTTCGCTTTTGAATGGAAAAAATAGAAGGAAAAAAATATAGGTTTTTTGTCTCACTCGCACTCGTATACAGAACGCTCGACACTCGATGGCCAAGACGAAAAATGCTTGCTACCGAATGAAAAAAAAGAAAAAGAGAAATATCGGTTTTTCGTCCTCCTCGCACTCGTATACAGAACGCTCGACACTGGATGGGCAAGACGTTAAATTCTCGCTACCGAGTGAAAAAATAGGAAGAGAGAAATATCAGTATTCTTTCTCACTCGCACTCGTACAAAAACGCTCAACAATCGATGGCCAAAAAAAAATACTGGCTATCGCATGAACAAATTAAAAGAGGGAAATATTGGTTTTTTCTCTCACTCGCACTTTCATTCAAGGCCGAGAGTCCCGAAGATTGCCGAAGATCCTTTGTTTGTGTATTAGTGCACACGGACGCTCGCACGCACACTATCCTGCTCGCGTATAAAAGCCGACGGAGAGGCGGGATTTTGCGCCCCACTCTACAATTATTTTTTTTTCAATATTTCTCGCTTTTTTGCTAATACGAAGGAAAACTTTAGAACATTTTTTATGTATTTTTTAATTTTCCAAAACTTTCGTTTAAAACTTTTTTCGATTAAATTCCAAGATTTAAAGGTAAAGCTCTTTTTACCATTTTTTATCCTTTTTCTCGAAAAGCCGGTATCAGATTTTAATAAAATTAGCACCACTTGATTCAGCGTCGTCAACTTACCCTTATATTAAATTTGCAAGCTGTTAATAAAAAAAGTTGAAGTTTGGCTTTTTTTAACTGGCTTATTTAGAAAGTTTAATATGATGGTTAGTCCGCTGGCTGGGCGAATTATTCGTCTTGTACGCACAAGAGTAGGAGTCGGAGGTTTCATCTGAAACGTTACAGGATTCTGATTAATATATGCAGCATAAACATTTAAAAAGTACTTAACATAAGACAAATAGTCGTAACGTTAAGTTTAATGATTCCTTGTACAGTTTTATTCGTTACAATATGAGGTAAGTTATCTTCTCTGGAATAAATATCAACAATCCGTCTCAACAATAATCTCATGCAATGTTGATTTTTTTAATATAATTGACGACCGCGTTTCTATCAAATTTTTTCTTAGAATTGATCCTTTTCTAGCGTATGTGCAGCTCTCGAAGATATTTGTTCTGCTATTGTCTCCATAATTCTTGGAGTATCTTGATAATATGTATCAAAATAATAAATTGTTCGCTAAAAAACTGTCGTATTTACCCTCAGGAAACATTGTAAGTTCTTTATCTACTAAAAAAACTGGTTTGTGTACATATGTACACACGTAAAAAGTTATATCAACATACATGCCGGACTGACTGCACTAGTTCCCGTTGGATCACTAATTGTAAGGCAAGCATCGCTGGGTATTGTTAGTACTTGGATGGGTGAACCGCTTTTATGTATACCGTGTACTCATGACGCAAGGATTCAGCATAGTCAACATCTAGAACTGTCCAAAGCTCCGTATAAACAGAAGAGAGTTAGATAATGAGGCAATCTCCCTTCAGTAAAAAAACAATATCGTTTCAAGAAATGGAAATAAAAAAAGGTAATATTACACGACAAAGGCCTGATAAAAAGAGGAAGAAGAAGAAAAGTAAGAATTATATACTTATTTGCGTAACAATAAATTATATTGTAGCCTAAATGCTATAAAACGTTAGACGTTTGTTTATGATGGATACTTTTGTTTAGATAAATTTTTGTAACAGTCGTAAAATGCCCTAAACTTTACAGCATTAGTTTTAGAATTCTCGAAAAATAGAAAAGAAATTTAAATATATACTGATACTGCTCAACAAGTAGCTAGAGATAAAAGTTTAATAAAAATTATTATAGAAAATAATTACCATAAAATTAGGATGCATTTTTTTTTTTTATTTTTTTTATAGAATAATAATGCACATGGTTTCTTCCCAGTGTGAATAAAAGGAAGAGGGTTTTTTTCCAAAAATCATTCAATTATATTATATTCTTCTACTGATTCATGTGCTATTTTAGTCCAAGCAGTTTTTCCTCTTTTCCCATTTATCATAAATCTGATCTTTTTTAATATAGTCTGATTTATCCACTCATTAAATCCAACATAAAAATATGTGTACACTGCCGTGAATCTTAATATAATGTTCTTTTAATCTAAAAAAAATAACTAGTGTGTGTACTTATGTTTGCACGTAAGAAGTTATACCTTTTTGGCGTACCTAAACGAATATAGCATCAATATCCTAAAAAATAACTTCAGAAAAATAAAATAATCTTATTTATTTATACATGAGGAGGAAGAAGGGTTTAATTATAATAAGAAATATAAAAATTCATCAAATAATAAGCTTTGAGATAAATTTTCTTCGCAAGGTACAATACGTAAATATTTTTCTTCATGCTACATTAATGTCTGTTGGTGCACCGTAAGACTCTCTTCTAAAGGATTGTGTTCGCTGACATTATTTTGTTAAACTTTGTCGTGAATTTGATTATCATTAAAACATGAATCATCAATTTTAATATCGTACATTCAATAGAACGGAGACGGTATTAAAAATTGTAGCTAAGCTTTATTTGTACGCTTGTTAACAGTGCCATGTAAGTAACTAGATCGGTGAATTTTCTTACGTTTAATATTAACATTTATACAATAATCGTCATCAATATTTCTTAGAAGAGATTTAACCATTAAATGAAAAGAAACAGGCACATTAAATACTTGACAATAAATTCCTTATTGAACATTCGCATTTCTCAGAGGTGCATAAAACAAATATGAGACGAAATTAATCTTTCAGAAACTAAATCTAAAGGTAGTAGATTCTGAGGTACTTCTTGATATTTGAAGCCGTTATATGTTGATATTAAAGGAATATTCTTCGTGTTTAAAGCTTGTATGCATGTATTGAAAACGTAGTATTTTCCATAGGTAAATTAGGTATAGTTTGTGCTAGAATATTCTTATGTTCATAATACGGCTTTTTTAAGTCCTTTTTAAACCACAATCTGTCACATACTGAGCATTGATGTCCAACAGAATTGTCCAAGAATTTATTTTAATTTCTTTTTGAGTACGCTTAAATTGATGATAATTGCTATATGGTAAAGAATTATCTAAATCCATATTAATTTGTTCGCCAGTCGAATGAAATTACTAACTGGTCTAAAGAGTTAGAATAAATAGAGTGTACATCTGATTGAGTTAATTCCTGATCCATAATTGTGTCTTGGATTAACGAATTGCGTTCTTCATCCGGTACAAAGTTTGATTAGATAATACATGTATAATTGAGATGTAAGCTAAATATTGATCGAGATCGTGAAATTTGACTCATGTGTGTTGAGGTAATGTTTTTGGATGTTATACGATGATAACACATCATAGAATATTTTTCCATATGCACATAAGCTTGCGCAGAAATATAGTTTTTATAGTCATCTTTCTCAGTAGACAACGATGCATCTTGAAGAAGTAAATGTAAAAAATAATGATCGTATTCATAAACGTACCAAAAGAAATAGAAGTTCAAAGATAATAATACGCAGTACTATTAGTTATTGCTGTGAATTTTAAATTGTATAAATTTGTAACGGTAATCATAGGCTGAACCGATAGTTAAGAAGTAACTAGTAAATTCGAAGTCAATGGGGTACATAAAATTCCATTCGTAGACAATTGGTTTTCTTGAAAAAAAAAAATGTAAAATAAATGTGAAATAAAATAAATGTAAATAACTTTAAGTAACTTCAAAACAAAAGACTAAACAAAAAAAAATAAATAATTAGCAATAATAATAGTTACTGCTGGAACACTTAAAATTTATTTAAATTTGTACCGGTAATCACAGGCTTAGCCGATGGTTCGCAAAGTAAATTAGAAGCTGACGGAGTAAATACTATATCATTCGCAGACAATTCATATACTTTTTGAATCATTTTTTTTCTCAGCAAATTAACCCTACAAAGTTTCGCATTAGCTTGCATTATGGTTTCCTTATTTTCTTCATTATTTTCCTTATGTTCCTTATTCCTTTTCCTTCGAAGAAGATAATCTTTACATTTCTCTGCATTAGTTTTTGAAATCTCAGAAACTCAAACAGAAATTTAAATTTATAGGTATCCTTGTCAATAAGAAAGCTGTAAGAGATTATAGTTTAATAATAACTTCAAAATTAAAACAATTAAAATATTTAAAATAAAATAAATAAATTTTCAACAATTATTAATATATAATTAAATTTAACTATAGATAAATATAAACGCTTAATCCTAATTTTTGTATAGTTGCTAAGGAGAATTTTTTAATATCTACGTCTGATCGGCACAATTGTTTTATTAATTTGAGTCGCAACGTTTCTAGCAACTTTCTGTACGATCTTCTCGCCAATCTTTAGTGAATTTTAAAACTTAAGCTGCAAAATTTATACATTTGCTTCTTTATTGTATCTAATTTGTAATAACTACAATTTTCCCGAATACCAATATATACTCTAAATTTGTAAATAAAATAATATAGAACTTCAATAAAAACTTTAATAAATAAAGTTATCAAATACAATTTAAATAAATAAAATACATTTATTAAAAAAGTTAATAAAAAAAAAAAAAACTGGTGTGTCTACTTATGTATGCACGTCAGAAGTTATACTTCTTTAGCGTACCAAAACGAATATAGCATCAATAATATCAAAAATAACTTCAAAAAATAAGTATAATATTATTTATTTATACATGAGGAAGAAGAAGGGTTTAATTAAAATAAGAAATAAGAAATAAAACACTTGGTTGAGCAAATACAACAAGGTTCAATACTTTATTTGCTGGTCAGGGAAAAGCCTTGTAGCATAAAAACCCTGGATGATAATTTAAATAATTTAAATAACTTTAATATTATTATATATATACATACAATTTATAAATATTAAAATTTAATTAATTCACGTTCATTAGTTGATCTGTTTGTGATTCTATGGCCATGTGAGTTACAAGAGGCTTATGGTAGCTAAAATATGATACAAATAGTCTAGTTGAAACGTTTTCTAAGTATCGTGTACATACAGCATCAATTGTAGTACCATATCGGGTTGGAGGAACTGTTCTGTCATTATTTATTAAAAGATTAAAATCTTCACGTAAAAAGTTGAAGAGTACATCAGAATTTTCAGAGCAGAAATTAACATTAAAATCTCCACTTAAAATCATTGGTAGCTTATCTTCGCCTTTACCCATATATGGTGTTCTATATGCTGTGTATAGAGATAGCACCCGTTCCAAGAAATGAATAATATTTTCAATTCTTTGATTTGGAGAAATATAAACTGCTATTAACACAATTATTTTACCATCTTCCGTTGTACACTCTGCTATACAAAAATCACCCAGTGATGATATAGCAGTACTAACAAAATCGGACTGTCTCACAGTCGTGTCGATATTAGTGGTCAGAAAGTTAGTTGTATCATTCGCATTGTGATAGATAGCAACTCCTCCAGCTCGAACATTTGGTCGTTCGTATTGAATTATACAATTGAAATTTTGTATACTAAAAGACTCGTTATCATGTAACTAAGTTTCACTCAACATTAAAATTTTAGATTTTTGTAAAATAGAATCAATCATATCCTTTGAGTGAGCTCGCAAACTTTGACAATTTAAAGTATACAGTGTCAAACCTTTCCTTTGGTTCATAAAATGTTGGATGTCTTTACTAATTGTCACTAAGCGTTTATTTGAGAGTCTCTTATATTCATCTTGAAAACTAATCATTGCAGTTGATAGTCTTCGGCCGTGATAAAAAGTATTATCATTATCTTTTGCTGTAATGTATAAGCCCTCGATAGTTGTTACGCGTGACAAAGCGACATAGACTAATGTCAGTTGATGTTTTTTATCATATTCATAAACAACTTCGGGATATGTGCTCCCTTGTGATTTGTGAATTGTCGTCGCACAAGCACAAATTAGAGGTAAATGTGAACACTTAACGTTAATTGTTTTATTGTTATTAGGAGAAATAGTTGCAGATCTACGTCCGATCGGCACTGCTGCTTTTTTAATCTGAATAGCAGCAACATGTCCAGCAACTTTCTTTTTGATTTTCTAGCCAATCTTTAGTGAATCTGAAAACTTAAGCCACACAACAATTACTTCTCCATATTCATTGTATTCAATATAGAATAACTTCAATTTTCCCGAATGCCAATATATACTCTACATTTGTAAATAAAATAAAATATAACTTTAATAAAAATTTTAATAAAATAAAGATAATAAATATAATTTAAATAAAATACAATTATTAACAAAATTAATACAATAAAACAACAAATAAGAAAAAGAAAAACTCTTTGTTAAGTAAATACAAAGTATAATACTATATTGGCTCGTCAGACAGAAAGCCTTGTAGCTTAAAAGCTCTGGTTAATAAATTAAACATAATAAGGAATTGCGGTTTTAACAAAAAATTAAACACGAATCTCACCTCTTGCTCGCTTCGCTTGTATACGGATTCAACAGAAAGGTTAACCTCGTTTATGGAAGTATAAGGAATACTTATACTTTTCTTATTTCGTTCTAGCTTAAATCACTTTGTTCGTCGCTTTCTTTGTAAATTCTTCGCTGCTCATCTAAAACGTATCGTCGTAGGCGTCCAGTGGAAAAATAGGACGAGTGTTTTTTTTAATAGGCCCAGCAGGGCGTGCTTAGCAACGGTTTAAAAAGTGGATAGGGACGATAAGAAAATTTTGGTATTTTCAATCTTTTCCAAATGATTAAGCCGCGTATTTCGAATATACGTTAAGAATCTATATTCTTTATAAATAGTACATAAATCGTTATTACGTTGAGTGCCTCACGAATTCTGAAGGAAATCCTCGTCAGGTTACGCTCTAAATTTAGTATTGAAAAAGAAGTATAACTTCAAAACAATAACAATAAATTCATATTGCACAATACGTTTCCATTCTTTTATGCTACACTCTCCATATTTTTATAATTAATTACAGATTACCTATCATAATGATAACATATTATTATTATTATTATCGTTATTAATTTTCCTTGTTAGTTGTTAATTTTTCTAGTTTAATTATTAATGTTATTATTATTACATTATTAGTATTATTATTATTAATTTTATTTTTACATAGAACATAGTTGATAAAGAAACCAGTTTCTCTTCCCTGCTTGATGATCAATAATATTTTCTAATGTAAGAAGATTATTTTTCTTTTACTATGATATTTTTATTCTCATTTATTTATTGAGGTTATTTAATTTTATATAAATATATATATATATTTATAGCGTGACCAGGTAAAAAGGAGGAGGATTGAAAATATGTGTAGATAAGCTACTAATTATTCTTTTCTATTAAGTTAACTAAATAACTTCAAAAAAAAGAAAAGAAAAATATTTTCAATCGATCGATATATTATATATATATATGAAAGAATAAAAAGAATAACTTCAACAATATAAAAATATAGATATCAGTCCACATTAAATGTAAGGGAGATATATCGAATTACTTTATGCGTCAACGGCCATGGCGCGGTTACAGCATTAGTTCTCGCTCGATCATTTAAGTAAAGCAGCGCTGAGTACGATTAGTATTTGGATGGGTGACCCGCTTGAGAAAAAAAGGTGAAGAAGAAGAGAGACAACTTCATGCCGTAAACTTGAAATCGTATTTGCCGCGCGTCGTAAATACCGACAAACTTCATGGTGTCGTTTTCCCAGACGCTCGGAACCAAATCACTTCCCATTACATTTTCCCAAACGCGCCAAAAGAAGTATAACTCCAAAACAAATAAGAAAAACTCTTGGTTAAATCAATACAAAGTATAATTTGGTTCGTCAGGAAAAAGCCTTATAGCATAAAAGCTATGATTTTTAATTTAAATATAATAAGCAATGGCGGTTTAAAAAAAAGATTAAACACTTATCTTACCTCTTGCTCGTTCTGCTTGTATACGGATTCAACAAAGAGGTTCGCCTCTTTTATGAAAGTATAAGGAAAACTTATACTTTTCTTATTTCGCTTTTTGCTTGAATCGCTTTGTTCGTCGCTTTCTTTGTAAAATCTTCGCTGGTAATCTAAGACGTATCGTCGTAGGCGTCCAGTGGAAGAATAGGACGAGTATCTTTGTTTAGTAGGCCAAGCAGGGCGTGCTTAGCAACGGTTTGAAGAGTGGGGAGGGACGATAAGAAAATTTAGTTATTTTCAATATTTTCGAAATGATTAAGCCGCGTATTTCAAATATATTCTAAGAATTTATAATCTTAATAAATAGTACATAAATCGTTGTTACGTTTAGTGCCTCACGAATTTTAAAGGAAATCCTCGTCAGGATACGATAATCACTTAGTATTGAAAAAGAAGTATTACTTCAAAACAATCAAAATAAATTCACATTGCACAATACGTTTCTAGTCTTTTATGCTACATTCTCCATATTTTTATAATTAATTACAGTTTATATATCACAATAAATACATATTATTGGTATTATTATCATAAATTATTTTCCTAGTTAGTTTTTAATTTTCCTAATTTATTTTTTAATTAATGTTATTATTATTACATTATTAAATATTATTATTATTAATTTTATTCTTACATAGAACATAGTTTATAAAGAAATCTCTTCTTCCAAACCCTGCTAGATGATCGATAATATTCTCTAATGTTAGAAGATTATTTTTTTTATTATAATATTTTTATTTTTATTTATTTTGTTGAACGACCGACGCCTTGTATTGGTACTTTGGTGGTTTTCTTGTCGTTGAAAATGCACTTTTAGGTGGATCTTTGGAATCGTTTATATATGAGGAATGAGGATAGGTAAAAATTAAGTAAAATATATTTTTTGAGCCCAGTCAAAAAGTACAATTTATTTTGCTCGATGCAGGGAAGAGCCTTCCGGCATAAAAACCCTGGTTTAAATACAGTTGATGATACTCCTCTGGCTTGCCTACCGGCAGCTATCGATGATAATGATATTCCAAAGGCAGAATAGAACTCTTACTACGTGCTATCTTCTTTTGTTCCTTTGTGTTCCACTGATGTAATAGTAACGTAGGAGTGTAGCTGTCTTGGATGTGATCGTTCGCAGTGCTCGTGGTAGAATAGCATTTAAGTGTGAAAGCACGCGGCTTTTATAGAAAAAAACGTTGCAACGCGTGGACAAATTACCGAAAAGTTAGATAACGTAGCTGTCGTTGCATATGATTGGCCTAATAGAAATGGTGTTAGAACGCGTTCTAGAAGAACGAAGGCGCCCTGCAAGAAGCTCGCTGCGCTCTTTTCTTACACCGTAACTAAGATGTTTCTTTGTCGCTATATCTCGGCACGCGTCGACGTCTCGACACGTCCATATGATCTCACTCACTCGCTTGCGTAGGATACGCAACATATTTATTTAATTTTATATAAATATTAATTTTATATTAATTTTACATAAATATTTTATATATATATATTTTCAGCGTGACCAAGCACAAAGAGGGAGAATTGAAAGTATGAGAAGATAAGCTACTAATTATTATTTTTTATTAAGTAAACAAAAAATAAAAAGAAACTCATCAGTCCACATTAAATATAATGGAGATATATCCAATAACTTTATTCGTCAACGGCTGTGCTGCGGTGATGAAACTACTTTCCGGTCGATCATTTAAGTCAAGCAACGCTGAGTACGATTAGTACTTGGATGAGTGACCCGCTTGAGGAAAAAAGGGGAAGAAGAAGAGAAAACAACTTTATGCCGTTAACTTCAAATCGCTTTGCCGCGCGTCGTAAATACCGACAAACTTCCTGGTGTCGTTTTTACAGACGCTCAGAAAAAAATTACTCCTATTACATTTTTCCCAACGCGCTAAAAGTAGTATAACTTCAAATAGTTTTAAATTTATTCTAAATATATGCCCAGATATTGGACTTACAAGATCATACTTATTTCTCTATTTGCTGGTTTACTTTGTAATAATCGTATAAAATCGTTTCTATTTTTAGTTTTTGATTTTAGATAATACGTTATGTGTTTAAAAATCAGCGTTTCTTTAAAATTTTGTAGATTATTATTGTGCTTTTAATCGCATTTAATCACCTCTACTTTTATAAAATTAACAGCTATCAAAATTTTATCTTCATTTTCATAAGATTCTAATACCGGATTTTAGTTTAAAAAATCTGTCTCTAAATTGTGTTTCATGGGACTTTACTTAATTTCAAAATTATATTGCTAAAAGTAACATATTATATCTACCTATTTTTTCTTTATTCTAGTTCTAATGTTTTTATTTTCTAAGGGTTTATTGTTCGAGCATTACGTAAATTCTTTACCGTTGAGCCAATATTACAAATATCTTATTGCTTTTTTTATTGCAAGACATTCTATATATATTGCTTTTTTCCTTTTTTGAGCTTTGGTCGACATTTACGCAAAATATGCCACTGGTTTTTGTTCTGAGATTTGACTGTGTTTGCTTTAATTAGTTATATCCAGTTGCGAGCGCAAAAAAACACGTTATTTTAAGAATTTTTTTTGGAAAAACCTTTTCTTTTACATTTATATAAAAAACATGTGCTTATAGCAAATTTCTTAATCTTTAAGACTCCGTTGTCTGATTTCAAAAATATAATAATGTACTGCTCCTGTAGACGATCTCCTGGGGGTCATCCAGAAAAAGGTATCCAGTTGTTAGCACGATATCTTAGATTAGGATTATGTAAAATGAACAAATCTAGCAAATTTCTTTAGTCGATAGATGAATACAGGTATTCACACGAAGAAATAAAAAGGTTTTTATTTTTGACAAAATGGCATTCATTTGAAAAAATTTTTCGTTTTTTACTGAAATTTTCGCCCCAAATTGTTAAAAAAAAAAATTAATGTTTTTACTTATGTATGCACGTAAGAAGTTATACTTCCTTGTCGTACTAAAACGAATATAACCTCAATAACCTCAAAAATAAATTCAAAAAAAGTTCAAAGAAAAAAAAATAACTTAACAAAAAAATAATTATTATTATATATATGTAAGATTTAAGTAATAGATGAGATATATATTTATAATGGTAAAGTAGTATTTATTAATAAATACTAATAAGGTATAATGTTTGTAGGAAATAAAATAGTAAATATCTATAATCTAAAACCAATGATCTAACGCTACGATATATTAACAATAAGTGTAACTTTCTACGTCCGGAAAAAACCGCAAGGAACACCCGAACCCGACTTGTCGCCGCCTATCGTAATCCTTCGCCGTTCCCCGTTGTCTTCCGTACTCTCCGTTACACTTATCACTCTTCAATTATTACCGAACTCAAAGAAAAACTTAACGCCCGTCTTTTCCGTCGCCTACTTATACCCTTCATCCCATCCATCGTCTTCCGTTGTTTCTCGTCATTCCTTTGGAAACTTCCCGAACATTCCAAACCACGCACAAAGGCTTTTCCGGTATTTCACATTATCGAGAACGTTCGGGAGACTTCGATGTAGCTTCACAAAAGCGAAAAGTCCAGACGGTGTAACCTTATACCTAAACTAACATTCTTATCTAACGCTCTTTCTTTGTCCTCGACTGGATGCATTCTTTCATTCCCTTCAATTATTCTCACACTTATACCATTAACACATTTATATATATACTTCTTAAACAATTCAAAACCCCACATATATATATAAGAATATTTATGGTGTAGGTAGAATACAGTTAAAAACAAAATTGTGTTTCTATAACGAGATGATTTAAACTTTTATTTACAAATTTATGTGACTAATATTTACATTTCTTACCTGTAACGAGAAGAAACGACATTTAGTGTTCGTTATAAATCATATCGTTTCTACTGCTCAAGTAAACGCTCGCGACTGCTCTCGCAACTCTTATCTATCCCTTTCTCTTTTACAACAGCTGACTTGTATGTCAGTTGTTTGTACAGACGATTTTGACAAACGCGGTAAATTAATTAAAGAATACTTCTTTACATCTTCCATCCTAAAGGAGAAAATGTTTACATTTTCTTATGAATAATGTACAAATAATATAACTATCTTATACCAAAATTAGCAATTAACAAAAAAGTCTTTTTTTTTGTTTCTATTTTTATGAGCTTCTCGTTATTGCTATAATTAATTTTGATACATGGAATAAATTTGAAGTTTGTCTTTTCCGTCCCATGTTAATATCAAATATTGAGTTCAAAAATTTTTAAAAATTTCATACGGTTCACTTCTCAATTCATCCAGTTTTTTTCTATTTAACTTGTTTCCATTCTCCACGTATACCAAATCGCCTGCGGACAACATCAACTGTTTTCTATTTTTATCATAGACCTTTCTATTATAGTCGTGGGATTTTTTCGAGTTTTCCAACGTCGTTATTATATATTTTACCCTATCTTCCTCAGTGATTGTTATTCTTAATTCTTTAGGCAGTGTCGTGAAGTTTTTTTCATACATCAGTTATGAGAGAGCCAATCCTGTGATACTATGTTTCGCGTCGTTGTAATTTTTTACACATTCTTGTGATACCGTTGTAAAAGCTATCTTCTTCTTGTTTTCATTTATTTTGCATCTGATCCTGTTGACAAGTATCTGATTCAATCACTCGTTCAGACAATTTAAGAACAGGAAATCAACACTTGTAAAGATGATGGGTATATTTTTTTCTTCTAGGTACTCTCGGAACACTTTGTATCTATCCCTGGATATTGATCAACTAAAATGATTCCAATTTACTCCGTTTCTGCGCCCATATCTACCAATTTATTAAAATCGGGTGCACTCTTGGATTTGGACGTTCGTATGTAGGCATATCGTGTGAAATGGTCGACTAAGAGATGTAGGTATCTCTTTATCGAGCGTGATCCACCAAACCCTGCTATGGTGTCTATTGACATAATCTGATATGGTTCTGTCGCCGAGCCTAATTGTGACATTAAGCCGTATTTTTGTTGTCCTCTTGTTTTATTTTTAATGAATGTCAGACAATCTCTACAAATTTTTTTATGTTTTCTGTCAAATTCTCAGCTGTATAAAATGGACTGATATTTTTATGCATCTGTCTTACGCCTATAATACCTAAATTTTAATGGATATCTTTAAAAATCGCTAAGCTGAATTCTTCTGACAAGATAATTTTTTCTTTGATATTCATTTTTTTTTAATAAATGTTATTTCTGGCTATCTGTTTATCTTTTCTTGTTTGTATTTCATTGTTCTTCTTTTGGTCTTCGACAATATTTTCCAATTTTATCATATTTACAATTTTTAGTTGTTCTCTAAAATCTTCGTCTGAGTTCAGTACTGGATTCCTACTAAGACAATACGCATCTTGGTTTATTTACCTGGAGTGTATTCAATTTCAAGATCGTACTGAGATAAATAGTTAGTTAAATCTCCCAAGTGCTTATCCGTTCGAGATTTATTATTTAGATTTTCTAATAGCTTGTAAGCTGAAATTACCTTGAACTTTCTGCCCAGTAGTAGGTGCTGCCAATACTGTAAACATTCTTTTATTGCAAAGCACTCTAAGAACGTTGCTTGTTTCTTTTTCTGTGCTGTATTTAATTTTTTTGAAAAGTATCTAACGGGTTTCTCCTCTTAATTTTCTTGAATTTGTTTCAATATTGCCCCAAGTCTAAGAAGGCTGGCATCTGTATAGATCCGTTTTGGCAGTTTTATATAAAAAATTTAAGGAACTGACAGTGAGCATAGTATTTGTTTCATCTTGTCGAAAGATTTCTTGAATTCTTCGGTCTATTTAAACTCTTGGTCTTTTCGTAATAAATTGTGTAGCAGGTCCGACTTAATAGTTATGTTTCTTACATACCTATGATAAAAATTTATTTTGCCTAGGAACTGTCTCACATTCTTTTTTGTAGTAGGTACTGGAAACTTTTTCATCGCAATTAGATTGTCTTTTAGAGGTTTGACCGAATTATTTTGTATAACATGACCTAAGTATTTCACTAAGTCTTTTGCAAAAGCGCACTTTTAGAATTTCAATCTGAATCCCTCTTTCTTTAAGGCTTATAAAACACCGGATTTAGATGACTCATATGTTCGTTCAATGATTTGGAAAATATTAATAAGTCGTTTATATTACAGACGGTGAACTCTGAAAGATTGTTTTTTCTGATTATGTTACTCATTAAACTTTAAAATATCGCTGGTGATGTCTTAAGTCTAAATAGTAAACAAGTCCATTTGAAGTAACCTTCTTGTGTAACGAATGCTGTTTTGTATCTGTCTGACACTCGTAAAAGAATAGACCATAATTCTGAGTTTATGTCTAGAGTCGAAAAATATTTACAGTTTCTTGTTTTTATCACAAGGTCTTTAATCAAAGGGAATGGTTGTGATTGTGGAACAACAATTTTGCTTAAGTCCTTGAAGAAAATTCATAATCTCAATTTCTTGTTTTCTTCTTTTTTGAATGCTAGAGTAACTGGCGCGGCGAACGGGCTGTACGACTCCTCTATCAATCTTTTATTTAATAATTTTGCTACTTGTAATTTAATTTCCTTCTTGTCTTCTACTATGCATCGATATCGTCTCTTGCTGCAAATATTTCTCTGTCTGTAAATCGATTTGTGCTTCATAGTTTTTCACCGTACCTATATCGTATTTATCTTTAGAAAAAATTGAAGTATTTTCATTTATTAGTTCTTCTATTAAAAGTCTTTCTTCATTGTTCAGATGATTTTTATCAATCAAAAAGTCTTCTTCTTTGACATTCTCGTTTAAATTAACCAAAATTTTCTCTTCTACGCTTTCATTCCTTAAGTTTTTATCAATCATACTATTACTTTTTTGTTCTTCGCTAGTCTTTTGGTTTCTTTTTTGATCCACTCGACTGACTGTTAGTTTTTATCTTGCATCAAACGGAATTCTTTGATGCAATCGAGTTCGATAAGGAATTCATTGTCGAACTTTTCTTCGTCTACTATGTAACATTCATTTTTTTTTTCCATAATAAATTTCTTATACCTAAAGTGATGAAGCCGCTAGCTCTTCTTACGCCATTGATCGTTTTAATCTTGTATTTTTGGACTCACTGGGTTTTCCATTTTTGATTTTTAACAGCTTTGAATTGATTAACGAAACATTCGCCCCATGGTCATAAATTCCAATAACCTCCATTTTATTGTTCAATAATACCTTCACTTTTTTCAATGGCAGCAATACTAGTATTTCGGCAATTCATTTTGTAGTCTAACTTCTAGTTGTGAGTTATATACTAATTTTATTGAATTTTTTCTTACCCTTTATCCGTTTTTGTTTTGAACCAGCAAAAGCTCTCGGGACGGTATCTATTTTTTTTACCCAATAACTCGCATAATTTACAGGGATTTTTCTTTTCTACTTTATTTCTGTAAGTTGAAGGTGGATTTTTTTTTCCATTGAAGCCTCTGTTTTCTACCAAGAATTCCAGGCTTTTGATAATGTCGAAAAGATCGTTCGTTATTTTGATTTCGTTTCCGTCTATTTTATCTGTGATGTAGTCTGACAGACCAGTTTCGATCAAAATACCATTTTTTTCTCATTTATATTTTTATCCACTTCCAGAAGTATTTTTTCCTTTCTCAATGGATAGTCCAGTAATGAGCGAGTTATATACTTAAAATTTATAGAATATTTTGCTGCTGACCATCCGTTATCTGAGTAAGTATCAATGAAATCTTTTTTTTAATCTGACCAACTCGAATTTATGGAGTGTTTCATTAACATCGAACTGTACCAGTCAACGCAAGAGTCTTCTAAGAACAATCTCAGAGTTTCTATTTTTTCCTCATCTCGTTGCACATCCAGGCATTCGCATTCTCTTTCGAATAGATATATCCATTGAATAACATTGCTATTTTTGTTGGTGAATTGTTTCAGAATGAATCTTTCTGAAGATGATTTAATTGTCCTATTTTGTTCAGTCGTTGTTTTGGAAATACTAGCTAAAGTTTGTTTCAAATCTTCTTTTGATACGTCGTTTGTATTATTAGCCTTAGGTTCTTCCCATTTTTCTTCTAATAACATTTTCCCGAACTGGATATTACACCTTCATCAATGTACTAAGCTCGCAATCAAGAATTCAATATAATCCACACGTTTCTCTTATGATTCCTTTTTAAGTTTGTGTTTTTTTCTTTCTGGTAAGTATCAGTCTTCACTAATTCCGTGTTTAAGTTAACATCCTGCAATTCTTCTGGCAGATCAAAAATTTTGCCGTCTGGTGTTTAAATGGAAGTCACCAATAGCGCGTTTGACTTCTTGTCTGTTGCTGCTTTAATGATAAATTCGAAACGTAGTTTCTCAATTTTTCTTCAGTTCTCTTTTTGAATTCTAACGACCAAAATGTCGTTTTATAAGACTATTTATAGTGTAGGTAGAATACAGTTAAAAACAAAATTGTGTTTCTGTAACGAAAATATTTAAACTTTTATTTACAAACTTATGTGACTAATATTTACGTTTCTTACCTGTAACGAGAAGAAAAGACATTTACTGTTCGTTATAAACCGTATCGTCCTTACTGCTCAATTAAACGCTTGAAGATGAAAGAAGAGAACAACTTCATGCCGTATACTTGAAATTTATTTGCTGCGCGTCGTAAATACCGACAAACTTCATAGTGTCGTTTTTCCAGACGCACGGAACAAAATCACTCCCCATTACATTTTCCTCAACGCGCGAAAAGAAATATAACTTCAAAATAGTAATCATTTCTTAAATCTTATTCCTCCTGTCAATACCTGAGGAACATATCTAAGAAGATTGTGTAAATATTTGAAACCGATCGGTCGATCCGTTTCTAAGATATCTAACTCACCGTCTTTAAAAACACTGTTTCGATAAAAACGCGTTTAAAGTTTCAAAGAGACGTTTACATCTAATTAAAAATTTTTATTTGCAGCTTACATGAAGTGATGAATATTTCCCTAATCAACTAGAAATTTTCAGAGAATATATTTAAATATCTATACATTCCGGAAATTCAAAAAAAAAATTGAATTTTTGAAAACTCTAACTGGATATAATTCCTTAAAAAAGCTCCAACAACTTGTAGAATAGCGTCGGTGTAAATGCATATTATAAAACTTAGATCAAAATTTGTTAAAATTAGCTGGAAGCAGAGTAGTTTTTTCATATCATTAAATGCTTTCTGACATTTTTTTCACCAAATGTACTTTTTTTCCTTTCTCGGTAAATTTTGTAATAACTCTAATACTGTCGATATATTTGGAAAATTCTTTTCAATGAAAATATTCTTTCCAAACAATAAACTAACATTCTTTCTTGTCTTAGATATAGGAAAATTTATTATAGAGTCAACATTATCCTTCAGTTGACTGACTTAGTTGATTTGTATTATATGGCAAAAATATTTGATGGAATCTGCTGCAAAAATCATTTGAAAAACTTTAATTTGAATTCCTCTTCTATACCTGATTGTAAAACTTGCGACAAATGATAAAGGGTCTTTTTAAAATTCGTAAAGTAAACAAAGATGTCATCAATATAATTTACACAAAAATCAGCAAGGGTTTGTTTTCTTTTTATATTACTTAAAATTCTTTAGAAATATCCTGTTGTTTTTTCCAAACCAAAGGGTAAACAGGTCGCTTAAAAATGTCCTTCTTCGGTTTCAAAAGCTTTTTTTGGCTATTTGCAATGTTTAAAGGGATTGACCAAAAAGCTGAGTATATATTGGGTGTTAAAAATAGTTTGCTATTCCTGGTCCTTTTTTTTTCCGAAAACCAATGCATAGCTTTGCTCTTTTTTCTTCATCTTTCTAGAATGTCAAAGTCACTGTAGCATCAAACGGATTATACTATTCCCGATCCAGTTTTTCTCAAATAATTTTGTAATTTGTTTATCTCTTTTTCTTTTCTCTTCTATAGAGCATCTTTATTGACTTTTGTAACATATCTATTAATTATTAGGTCTATATGAGCTTTATAATCTCTAACTGTTCCTACACCATATTTATCTTTAGAAAAACTGTTTCATGTCTATTAATTATCTAATCGATTCCAATCTTTTTCTTCATTTCTAAGTGATAGGTTTATATCAGAAATTCACTTGTATTTATAGGTTCATTGTAATTTATTTGGTATTCATAAGTATTTTCTTTTCTTCTTTTCGGATTTTCCTTTGATCTTGATCCTCTGGATTTATTTTGTTCTTGATTTTATCTTTAAGGGTGAGGGGAATAACCTAAATTTTCGTTATATTTCTAATTTCTCATTCTGAGTTTTTTTCAATTTTTTTATGCAGTGAGATATAACTTCAAAATCATATTTAAAAATTTTTGTATCTACTTAAGTCATCCATATCCTCTTCAATCTTTAAAATTTTTACTTTTAAGCTGACCATACTATTTGTCTTTTTCAAACAATTAATCGTTGTTAAGCCTCTATTTCTTGTACTACTAAATCTTTTATTCGGTATTCCTAATAGTTTTTAATCTATCAAGGAGGTATTTGAGAAAGAATCATAAGTTCCTATAACATTGATATTGTTGTTTAATAAAACCTTTATCATGATAATTGATGGTAGTATTTGTTTTTTTGATGGACGTCATTCAACTCTAATTCTAATTTAGAGTAATTTACGTATTTAATTTGCTTTTTCTATCTTTGCTCGTTATCTTTGTCTTTGTACCAGCATTAAAATACTGGATGGAAATGATTGCTTTTAATTCTCTGTACGCAAATCGTACATTTTTTTCAACTAATAGATCCATCTTTAGGTTTTTTTCATAATTAAAAGTTGTCTTTTGCGCTACATTTTTTATCACATATTCTAGGCCTCTAATCTCATTAAGAAGGTTTTTGACCGTTCCTAATTTCTCCCTGTTTATTCTATTCCTCACGGAATTTAGTAATCCTACTACAATAAGATTAATTAAAGTAACTACTATCATTTTCTTCTCAGTTTCTAATAAAAGGTTTTGTTTTCGCACCGCGACACTGAACCTAATAAATATTTTTATGATATCGAATTAGTAACTAGATGCCACTCTTTGTCTGCGTAAATTTCGCAAATTCTTTTTTTCTATTGTGATAGCTCTGACTCTATCATTAGACTTATAAGCATTGCATTATACCAGTCAATACATGCGTCTTAAAAGAAATATCTAAATATTTAAATTTTATCTATATTTTTTTTAATAACTAATCGAGTACATTCGCGTTTAAACGTATTCGTGTATTCAGTTACATTAAAACTTTTACGTGAAAGTTTTGCTAATAAAAACTTTTCAGATAACTTTTCTGATTTCCAGTGGAACTCATCTTTATAAAAAACCCCATTCATGAAGTCATTGAAATCCACGTTGCTTCCTTAGGTCTCTCTCTCTAATTCCTTTAGCGCTTCATTTTTCTCGTCTTTTTATTAATGGTCTCAGACAGTTGAGGTTTCGTACTAACTCTATGCAAAGCTACTGTATCATTTTTTTTGTAGCCTTTCTTCCGGCTATTCTCTTTCTCCTTCCTATTACATTTATAAATTCCTTCGTAAGGGAGGCCTGGCTTCCGTTTGTTTTTATCACATCATAGAAGGTTTACCGATCTAGGCACTGGCTGTGACGCTTCCTGATAACTATTTTCTTTTTCTCTTTGTTTCCTCTCTTCTTACTGCGCAAACACAGTAGTCGTCAGAATTTGGACCATATCGGGTATTTTTTGCAATTCCGTACTAGGCTCGTTTATTGCCTTAATCAGCCTTTGTTCCAACTTTCCTTTGTCTCCAGTTGTTGTAGCTGTCTTCGACGGTTTGGGAATAGTAGTATCTTCCTTTATATTTGTTCCCACCTGCGGTCCAGTGTTCGAATTTAAAGTGGATTTTTTTTTCTAAACTCTCTCAAAAAATGCAAGTTTCCCGTCGCAAAGTCGTTGTTGCGTTGTTCTATACCAGATAGCTCAGTTTTTAGCAAGAGAAAAATTTCGTCGACTGATAGTTTATTAGAATTAGCTAAGAATCGCTGCTGAAGTTCTAAAATGACTTTCATTAATTCCTTGTGTTTTTTCTTCATTCTACCGCTAACCTTACCATCAAAGTTAATGCAACTTCTTTGCTCCGCTTCCGTACTTTACAATACTTTTTGACGCGTTCGAAAAGCCGGTCAACATCATGTCAGGTTTTTACCGAGAAAAGGATTTATCACTTCCCTTACGATGATCTTCAAACGAAAATAAGATGATTAGCTTTATTCTCATGGAGGACCTCGTAGCCTCTTAGCTCTACCTGCTAGATAGCACAAGCTACCTTCTGCAACTCTTTCAGATGGTCCATTAAATTTCTAGGTGGTCCTCCAGCATGATTCACCTTCTTTTGATCAACAATCAATTTCCCTCCTTTAGTTCTGTCGGCTAAGCTGCATACAAGCATACAGTTTCCTGACGCAATTCCTAAATTCGGAGCCGGGTAGCAAGCTCGAGACTCCTTGCAGTTTCTGGATGCTTACTACTGATTGCTTACTAAAACATCACCTTGAACTGCCGTGTAGCAGTTCAGTGTAGTATCTCACCTGCGTCGCTTGAATATTAGAGACTTGTTTCCAAAATTTTTAATGTATTATTAGAGGCATGCTCTCCAACAAAAACAAATGGAAAGGAAGAATAGATTAGTGAAGTAGAAAGAGGGTAGATGAGAAGATATCTAACACGAGAGATAGAGATAACAATTCAAGAGCACGCCTACTATACACTTAAACTATGGAAAAGGATAGGGAAAAAGAGTTACCATTTAGAATTGTAACGGGGAAGAATTAAGAAAGGTTCCAAGAAACATGATTCACCCTTAGAAAAGAAAGATGTGCCAACTACGACATCGCGAAGGCAGGCGCGCAACCTTAGACAAACTTTGGCACACCCTATCCCTATCAGGATCACAGGGTAAAGATTACCGCTACTTACTCCGTTTAGTTGCCTCTTACGGCAAGCAGGAAATAATGAGGGAATATTTTACCACCCCTTGCACATGGGAAGAGGATTACGTAACCCTGAAGCAATCATGACGCAGATGAGCTGTTTCGTGTCTGGCTTGTTCGCCAGACTTGACTTTTGTTGATCTTCCTATACCTTAATGTTGTGTTACGTCTTGGAGACGAGAGTATTAAAATTTAGTTGTTAAGACTTTTTGAACAACTCTGCATTGATGAAGTTTAGTTAGAACTTGGAAGGTTCACTTTTCCCAAAAACTTAATAACAGTAAAGAATAGCAGATTACGGAAAGTTTATAAATTGATTGGATGAATAACGATGAATCAATGAGTTTTAGTTGCGTCTAGGAAACAGTAGTTTACCGCAGTTCTTGTTCGTCTAAATATTTAATAACTAAATTATTTACTTACAAAATTGATAACAGGCAAAGATTATTCGAACACTGTTGCTTATGCACTTTTTGAAACGTGACGAGTAAATGATTTGTTGTCGTAAAAGCGGCTACAAAAAAATACTGTTGGGCAGAAACAAAATTTAATAATAAGTAGTTGAACGAAATTATTTAATTGACTGATTAAATGTTTAAAATAGTCTTTCTTATATATGTGAAAAGATATCCCAACCAGATTATCGCTCGAACTCATTTCTATATCTATTTTGCCATATGCAACGCTATTTTGCTGCGTTAACATTATTGTCGCAAGTGTGCTCAGACATTATTTTTTGATGTATTAGTGACTGTCTGGTTTGGTTTGTGCATAATAGTAACTCGAGTTTTTTCTATTGCATCTATAGTTTACGCATGAATTCCTAAGTTTCCCAATGCCTTAGTTTTGAGGTAACATTATTCGAGCGTTTAATTTCCAGTGATGTTAAACAGAGATTTTATTGTCTATACGTATTTTCGTTACTACGCGAAGAAAAAATTATTATACCCGTCTAGCATTTTGTATGCGTAGCGTTTTTTGTTAACGCGTGAGCGATCAATCGAAGTCAAGAGGCAAAGAGGCAAAGTCGAAGGCAATGAAGGGTGCCCGTTATGCTAAGTCAATGTTTCATGAAAGAATGTTGAAAGGATTTGGCCACAATCTTATCGTAGCAGTACGTTACAGTTGCATAACGTTATATTCTTTACAAAGACCACTAAGGGAAAATAGTTACCCAAACATTGCATACTATTTGGAAGAATAAAATTGACCTTTAAATCGCGGAAGTAACTAAATGTAGCTACAAAAACATCTCGTCTTATTATAGTCCGCTACTTTTCATGAAACTTATGTTTAATAAACTTCTCTGCTACTATCATACTTTAAAAGATTTCTCCATAGCAAAAGTTTTAACATAACTTTTATATAACTATTTAGATTACAGGCGCCTTAACAATCCTTTCATCGTATAGTTAAACAAAAGCAATAAATTATTTCGACTATAAGCGAACAAAAGAAATATCTGCGAATGCTTGGTGCAAAAGAGATTGCGCGATTTTTGAAGTTATACTTCTTTTAGCGCGTTTAGGAAAATTTAATAGAAGCTACTTTTTCAGAACATCTGTAAAAACGACACTATAAAGTTTGTCGGTATTTGCGACGCGCGGAAAAGCGATTTCATATTTATGGCATACAGTCGTCTTCTCTCTTCTTCTTCCTTTTTTTTTTCTCAAGTGAGTCACCAATCTAAGTACTAATTGTACAAAGCACTGCTTGACTTAAATGATCCAGCGGGAATTAGTGCTGTTATCGAGCCATGACCGTTGATACATAAAGTAATTCGATATATCTTCCCTATATTTATTGTGGACTTATATTCATATTTTGATATTTTTTCTTTCTTTATTCTTTCTCATATATATAATATATTGATCGATTGAAAATATGTTTCATTTTTTTTATTAATAAATAATTAGTTATAATTAGTAGTTTATCTTCTCATATTTCATATCCTCCCTCTTTTCACCTGGTCACGCAGTATATATATGTAAAGAAAACTACGTCACATATATTGAACTGTTTTTTTTAATTTATATTTGCTGCATCACTGACAAGATTATCAGAGGTCGTTACGGGCACCTGAGATGTAGCTATATAAGTAGGTAGATACCTTCCGGGATAGAGAGATTACAATTCGTTCCGGAAGACAGAAGATACTAAAAATAAAGGTTTTAAATGTTGTTTCTTTCGTTGTTATAGTTTAGTATATGATTTGTTAAATTATAATGTAACTGTTTAAGTATTTTAATTAAATCTTTTGTTGTTATAGAGAAACGCAATTACGTCTTAGTTAATTAGTAAAAGACCACAGACTGTTTCAGCATCGGATAACGTCCGCGCAACCCTTGGCAAACGTTATCTTTAGGGAATATCGTTGTAGCTTAGCAGCAGAGTAGCAGCAACCCCAAAGTTTAGCTTTCTTATCTCGTTGTCAAACTCTTGACAGTAAACGTCAAACTGTGAAGCTCTGGCCCTTTCCATTTTAGGACAACTCAAACATCCAAGGAATCCTTCTTCTCCTACCCCCTGCTAGCCCCCTGCTAACAACCTAACTCCCATACTACCCTACTTTCTCTACATCTTCCTTCGTTCCTTCCTTAGCTTTGTAATCTTGTCAAATCTTAGATGAACCGACATTGTTCAACAAGGATATTGACGGATACTTTAAGAATGTTCTTTTTACTTTTAACACATTCCTTCGATCTTGTCTTTTTTTTAAACCCTCGCTTCACCCTCCCCCTTCCTGCTCCTGTTTACTTTCTCTGATCTATGCACATAATTTTTATTTCCCAATGGTTAACGATATAAAAATTTCTTTTAACTAATAACTTCTTGGAAAAGATTCTAAGACAAATATAATGCAAACAAAATAAAACAATAGTTACAAGAAATAAGCATGACAAAAGACTATTAAATGGTAAAATAATAATTTTGCTACTAAAAGAAACAAATATTAAAATTCTTTAAAAAAACTATTTACTTAAAACATTAAAAAACTTATTATCTCAACACAGTTTTAGAAAAGCTTGTAGAAGCTTTTCTTATGAAGGATTCCTTGCAAAAATAAGAGCGGTAATATGATTTGAGGAGATCGTCTATCGTTATGAAGGTCCTTTAGAGCTACATACAGATTAAGGGACAAATTTCAAATTTTAACTAATGAAGGAAGTGGTTGAACTGCTTGATAATCGTAAAACTAGAATTGCTGCGTTAAATTCTCAATCGGATTGACGTGTTAAGCGTCAGCATAGGGCGATTACGGACTACCTTGCAATGTTTGTCAAACGTGATCAGATAGACAGGATTGGTGGATACAGAATGACCTCAGCGGTCATCCTGGCGGGAAGGGAACAGCGGTTACTCTTTAGTTCTGATGCAAGGGTGCTCCCTGATAGGAAGGAACAAGCATACGCCAGAAACGCACTAGAAAGGACTAAGAAATAAGATAGAGGTTGTTCATTCTACTGCAAGAGCGCTTGGAAATTAAATTTGCAAAGTGAAGACCTGGTACGACTAAAGGCTGGGAAGAAAAACTTTCAGAAGGGCAGAAAGTATAGTATCTTAATCAACAGCAGGTAAAAGGGAGAGCAAAGAAGCTCGGAAGCGATTAGGAGAGACCTAATGAAATCCTAAAAGAGATAAACGATAAGGTTACTTGTATTGGAAAATCTACAAGAGGGGATGAACGGTGATTCACGCGAATCGCCTTGCTCCTATCATTGGGATAAGAGAAAAAAAACGTAGGTTTTGTTTTCGTTTTTGCCTTCTAAAGAGCAGGGAGGAACCGATTTTTTTTCATCAGGGAATCTGCCGTTTTTACGTCATTTTGTCAAGGTACGTATTGAAGCTGCTATAAAAGGCCAAAAGTTAGAAAATCAAGTTCTTTCACGGAGGAAGACGATTTGCTTCAGAAAAAGATTACTGTCCTAAAAAAATAGTGAACATTTGCTGAAGAAGTCGTACTGTCCTCGGAGGCGTCCTATTTCGGAAAAGCAGCCTAAATGAAGAAGTGTTTTGGCAACGGGAACTTCTTAGAATTGGATTTCTTAAAATTTTTAAAGCTATAGTATTCCTCCAGGCAAAGCAAGCTTTTGCTCTGGGTAAATACCAGGTTAGGGAGTGTTGGGGAGACGGCCATGGCAGAACATCTTTCTTCCATGCAAGCGGTGAGAGGGTTCTTCGTGGCGAACACTTGAAGCCAGTACTTTGTCCTGCCTGAGAAGTTCAACAGTTGTCGTGACGGAAACTTTAAGATAGAGGGCATTGTTGCAAGCCAGCCTTGGTAGCCCTTAGATGAAGGGCTTGAAAGATTTTTCTAGGCGACTAGAGTCTTTTTACTGGCTTAAAATTTGAGAGAAATAGACAGATTGCAAAAGCAGACGGACTTAACGGCACATTAAGCGTAACGACACATAAAGTAGAGATGCGTGTGTTTTTTATTTGTATATAAAGCTAATAAAACTTCCTTAATTTTACTAAACTGTGTCTTGAAAGTTTTGCTACTGTATATAAGATCGGCTTTTAAATGGGAATCCTTAAGAAATTTCGTTGCTTTAGCTCCTATAAAACCATAATTCCAGAAATCAACCTTCATAAGTGAATATTCAAAAAGAATAAGAGAAAGATAGCGCGTTATTTTTGAAAGTATACTACTTTTGGCGCGTTAGAGAAAATATAATAAGAGTAATTTTTTTCCGAGCGTCTGTAAAAGGAACTTCATGAAGTTTGTCGGTATTTACGATGCGCAGCAAAGCGATTTCAAGTTTACGGCATAAAGTTGTCTTTTCTTCTTCTTCCCCTTTTTTCCTCAAGCGGGTCACTCATCCAAGTACTAATCGTACTCAGCGTTGCTTGACTTAAATGATCGACCGGAAAGTAGTTTTATCACCGCAGCACAGCCGTTGACGAATAAAGTTATTGGATATATCTCCATTATATTTAATGTGGACTGATGAGTTTCTTTCTATTTTTTGTTTACTTAATAAAAAATAATAATTAGTAGCTTATCTTCTCATACTTTCAATTCTCCCTCTTTGTGCTTGGTCACGCTGAAAATATATATATATATATATATATAAAATTAAATAACTTCAATAAATAAATGAGAATAAAAATATAATAATAAAAAAAAATCTTCTTACATTAAAGAATATTATCGATCATCAGTAAGGGTTGGGTAGGAAAAGGTTTCTTTATCAACTATATAATATGTAAAAATAAAATTAATAATAATAATACTAATAATGTAATAATAATAAAATAATTTAAAAATAAACTAGGAAAATTAAAAAGTAACTAGGAAAATTAATAATGATAATAATAACAATAATATGTATTAATTGTGATATATAATCTGTAATTAATTATAAAAATATTGAGAGTGTAGCATAAATGAATGGAAACGTATTGTGCAATGTGAATTTATTGTGATTGTTTTTAAGTTATACTTCTTCTTCAATACTAAATAACGAGCGTCGCCTGACGAGGATTTCCTTCAAAATTCGTGAGGCAGTCAACGTATAACGATTTATGTAACATTTATAAAGATTATAATTCTAAACGTGTATTCGAAATACGCGTCTCAATCATTTCGAAAATATTGAAATATAACGAAATTTTGTTATCGTCCCTCCCCATTCTTTAAACCGTTGCTACGCACGCCCTGCTAGGCCTATTAAACAAGCACTTGTCCTATTCTTCCACTGGATGCCTACGACTACACGTCTTAGATAAGAAGCGAAGAACTTACAAAGAAAGTGACGAACAAAGCGATTAAGGCTAGAAGCGAAATAAGAAAAGTAAAAGTATTCCTTATACTTCCATAAACGAGGTGAACCTTTTTATTGAAACCGTATACAAGCGAAGCGAGCAAGAGGTGAGATACGTGTTTAATTTTTTGTTAAAACCGCAATTTCTTATTATATTTAATTTATCAACCAGAGCTTTTATGCTACAAGACTTTTTGCCTGACGAGAAATATAGTATTGTACTTTGTATTGATTTAACCAAGAGTTTTTCTTTTTCCTTATTTGTTGTTTTATTTTAATATTTTTTTTAATAATTGTATTTTATTTATTTAAATTGTATTTAATATCTTTATTTTATTAATGTTTTATTATATAATAGTTATATTTTTTTTTATTTACAAATGTAGAGTTTATTCAAGCATTCGGAAAATTGTAGTTATTTAATATTGAATATAATGAAAATAGAGAAATAAATGTTGTGTATCTTTAGTTTTTGATTCACTAAAGATACAAAAAGTTGCTAGACAAGTTAAAAACTAAACCATAAGCCTCTTGTAACTCACATGGCCATAGAATCACAAACAGATCAACTAATGAACGTGAATTAATTAAATTTTAATATTTATAATTGTATGTATATATATAATATTAAAGTTATTTAAATTATTTAAATTATCATCCAGGGTTTTTATGCTACAAGGCTTTTCCCTGACCAGCAAATAAAGTATTGAACCTTGTTGTATTTGCTCAACCAAGTGTTTTATTTCTTATTTCTTATTTTAATTAAACCCTTCTTCTTCCTCATGTATAAATAAATAATATTATACTTATTTTTGAAGTTATTTTTGATATTATTGATGCTATATTCGTTTTGGTACGCTAAAGAAGTATAACTTCTGACGTGCATACATAAGTAGACACACCAGTTTTTTTTTTTTTATTAACTTTTTTAATAAATTTATTTTATTTATTTAAATTGTATTTGATAACTTTATTTATTAAAGTTTTTATTGAAGTTCTATATTATTTTATTTACAAATTTAGAGTATATATTGGTATTCGGGAAAATTGTAGTTATTACAAATTAGATACAATAAAGAAGCAAATGTATAAATTTTGCAGCTTAAGTTTTAAAATTCACTAAAGATTGGCGAGAAGATCGTACAGAAAGTTGCTAGAAACGTTGCGACTCAAATTAA
The DNA here is from genome assembly GCF_010416935.1 of Polistes fuscatus. Classification (NCBI taxonomy): domain Eukaryota; kingdom Metazoa; phylum Arthropoda; class Insecta; order Hymenoptera; family Vespidae; genus Polistes; species Polistes fuscatus. The sequence continues at coordinate 16,037 of NW_025113171.1, read as the reverse complement.
TAAAACAATTGTGCCGATCAGACGTAGATATTAAAAAATTCTCCTTAGCAACTATACAAAAATTAGGATTAAGCGTTTATATTTATCTATAGTTAAATTTAATTATTTATTATTAATTGTTGAAAATTTATTTATTTTATTTTAAATATTTTAATTGTTTTAATTTTGAAGTTATTATTAAACTATAATCTCTTACAGCTTTCTTATTGACAAGGATAACTATAAATTTAAATTTTTGTTTGAGTTTTTGAGATTTCAAAAACTAATGCAGAGAAATGTAAAGATTATCTTCTTCGAAGGAAAAGGAATAAGGAACATAAAGAAAATAATGAAGAAAATAAGGAAACCATAATGCAAGCTAATGCGAAACTTTGTAGGGTTAATTTGCTGCGAAAAAAAATGATTCAAAAAGTATATGAATTGTCTGCGAATGATATATTATTTACTCCGTCAACTTCTAATTTACTTTGCGAACCATCGGCTAAGCCTGTGATTACCGGTACAAATTTAAATAAATTTTAAGTGTTCCAGCAGTAACTATTGTCATTGCTAATTATTTATTTTTTTTTGTTTAGTCTTTTGTTTTGAAGTTACTTAAAGTTATTTACATTTATTTTATTTCACATTTATTTTACATTTTTTTTTTCAAGAAAACCAATTGTCTACGAATGGAATTTTATGTACCCCATTGCCTTCGAATTTACTAGTTACTTCTTAACTATCGGTTCAGCCTATGATTACCGTTACAAATTTATACAATTTAAAATTCACAGCAATAACTAATAGTACTGCGTATTATTATCTTTGAACTTCTATTTCTTTTGGTACGTTTATGAATACGATCATTATTTTTTACATTTACTTCTTCAAGATGCATCGTTGTCTACTGAGAAAGATGACTATAAAAACTATATTTCTGCGCAAGCTTATGTGCATATGGAAAAATATTCTATGATGTGTTATCATCGTATAACATCAAAAAACATTACCTCAACACACATGAGTCAAATTTCACGATCTCGATCAATATTTAGCTTACATCTCAATTATACATGTATTATCTAATCAAGACTTTGTACCGGATGAAGAACGCAATTCGTTAATCCAAGACACAATTATGGATCAGGAATTAACTCAATCAGATGTACACTCTATTTATTCTAACTCTTTAGACCAGTTAGTAATTAATCATTCGACTGGCGAACAAATTAATATGGATTTAGATAATTCTTTACCATATAGCAATTATCATCAATTTAAGCGTACTCAAAAAGAAATTAAAATAAAATTCTTGGACAATTCTGTTGGACATCAATGCTCAGTATGTGACAGATTGTGGTTTAAAAAGGACTTAAAAAAGCCGTCTTATGAACATAAGAATATTCTAGCACAAACTATACCTAATTTACCTATGGAAAATACTACGTTTTGCAATACATGCATACAAGCTTTAAACACGAAGAATATTCCTTTAATATCAACATATAACGGCTTCAAATATCAAGAAGTACCTCAGAATCTACTACCTTTAGATTTAGTTTCTGAAAGATTAATTTTGCCTCGTATTCGTTTTATGCAGATCCGACGTTTTAGACATGTGAATGGTCAATTCGGTATTAATTGCCAAGTAATTAACGTTCGTGTTTTAGTTAATACAATGGTCAAATCTCTTCCAAGAAATATTGATGACGATTAATGTATAAATGTACATATTTAACGTTAGCAAATTCACTGATCTAATTACTTATATGACATTGTTAACAAGCGTACAATTAAAGCTTGGCTACAATTTTTAATACCGTCTGCGTTGTATAGAGTGTACGATATTATAATTGATGATTCATGTTTTAATGATAATCAAATTCACGACTATGTTGAACAAAATGATGTCAGCGAACTCATTTCTGTAGAAGAAAATCTTACGGGGCCCCAACAGACATAATTGTGTGATATAGAACAATATTTACGTATTGCTCCTGGCGAAGATAATTTACCTCAAAGTTTATTATTTGATGAATTTTTTCATTTCTTATATCTTATTTTATTTATTATTTTTATTAAACATTCCTCCTTCCTCATCTATAAATAAATAAGATTTTACTTTTTTTTTGTAGTTATTTTTGTGGTTATTCATGCTATATTTGTTTTGGTACGCTTAAGAAGTATAACTTCTTATGTGCGTACATAAGTACACAAATTAGTTTTTTAAAATATGGGGCAGAAAAGAAATCTTCTACATGTTCAAAAAACTGAAGAAACACAGCTATCCACAAATCAATCTGTTAGTTAAGATTATCAGTCAGATATAAAATAGTGACGTCAAGTCACGACTTATTACATAAAATTTTTCACATCAGTACAACTTGGCGACAAGTAATATTTAATCAGAAGCTTATAAAGACTAAACTATTTAGAGTGTTATACATTAAAGTTAGCTAATGTTCATTTTTAATTGTTATTAAATATATACAGCAAGTCAAATTTCAGTAGTCTAGGCAATGGAGAACCGAAATTTGTTTTTATTCACTAAGAAATAATGTCGTGGTATAGATTAAAAATTCTAGAAAGATACGAATTGAGAATATTTGGCCAATTATGTATATATTAATATATATTGTTACGACCCTGTTTCGAGCCGTCCTTGGAAAAAGGACGTGAAGGCCGTTTCTAAGCTACGAGTTGTTGATCGACAGAACTTGACAGGAGCTCGGAAAGTACTGACGTGTTTGTAATACGGGAAACTGTAGAAAGAGCCTTAACGGTTGTAAGAGTTCGCGCTGTTTAATAAAGTTCTGTTCTTGTTGTTTTACGAAATCTGTGTTTTGGGCGGGAGCGTTACATTTTTGGGGGCTCGTCCGGGATACGTTTTGATCCGTTTTGTACGGAAACGTGCGCGTGAGTTTTGTATGGCTGCCAGAGGTCGTCGGGGAAGGCAGGCAGAGGAAAAGGAGCGGGTTCAAGGAGCGGAGTTTCAGGCTCTCGCGTCGTTGGTGAAGGAGCTTAGGGAGGAGCTGCATTATCAGCGAGGGAAGTTGGAGGAGCAGGAGAGGAGAAACGCTGAATTAAACGCGCGGTTGGAAGCTACAGACGTTGCAGTTCGAAGTGGACCGCAGCTAAATATTCCTTCTTGCTCTCGGGGGGATTTCTTAGGATGGGAGCGTAGGGAAACAGGGCAGATGTTAGCCGCGGAGCGTCCGCGCCAGCGTGAAGTCGGTTTAGGGATAGGTTCAGGTCGCGTAGAAGTGACAGGGTTAGGTTATGCCGTGAAACCCGATACGTACGACGGGGAAGGGAATTTGGGAGATTTTCTTTCGCATTTCGAGTTGGTGGCTAGGGCGAATAGCTGGGATGAATCAGCGAAGGCGTTGGCTCTCGCGACGAGTTTACGGGGGGAGGCGCGCGCGGTTCTACAGGCTTTCGGGGACCGCGAGGAATTTTCTTTTGCAGCGCTGAAGTCAAGGCTGGAGCTGCGCTACGGTGAGCGTCTGAATCAGCAGAAGAGCTACACGGAATTCGAGAGTAAGGGGAGACAGCTAGAGTAGCGTAGGTTTATTTTGGGGGAAAAATTAAGTTTATTTTAAGATGTTTAATTCGGGAAGTTTCTGCAGTTCTTGTTTTCCGTTTAGGGTGGGTATGAAGGTTCCTTATGAAGCTCTAGAGAAAGACGTGGTTTCCCGGGGGAAGGCGTTCAGTTCCGAACTACTCTGAAGGGAAGAAAACAGTCCTGGGAAAGGCGTGCTGTCCTGGAGAAAGAGCGAGGCTGTGGAAGCGCGGGAACGTCGAGCCAAAGAAGGAAACGGAAAGATTGCTGGCAGGCGCGTCGGCCTCCTAGGGGTTTTTACGCCATGGTTTTCCCTCTAGGCGGAGTGAGTTGATGCTCCGGGTGAATACCAGGTCAGGTTACGGCGAAGAGAAGGCCATGGCAGAACATCACATCTCTGAGCCAAAGTTAGGGCGCAAAACGAAGACCGCAGTTGTCGGGACGACAATTTCGAAGAGGGGGAGTAGTGTTACGACCCTGTTTCGAGCCGTCCTTGGAAAAAGGACGTGAAGGCCGTTTCTAAGCTACGAGTTGTTGATCGACAGAACTTGACAGGAGCTCGGAAAGTACTGACGTGTTTGTAATACGGGAACTGTAGAAAGAGCCTTAACGGTTGTAAGAGTTCGCGCTGTTTAATAAAGTTCTGTTCTTGTTGTTTTACGAAATCTGTGTTTTGGGCGGGAGCGTTACAATATATACGTGTTTGTATTCTCGAAAACAATTATAACCTAATAAAAACTCTCCTAGTTCTAAAATCATTAAATTATTTGCTTATTACTTTTAAGTAAATCCTGCAGATAATTTGCAAATACATCCGCAAGCCACGACCTCCTGTCAAATTATCTTTCAAGCCTTCTACTGTTAATAAACGGTATACCCGAAAACAGCTTACTCACCCTTTTTCATAGGATTACTTTGACTGACACGTACAAGTATATTGATACGCGGTAAAGATTTTCCAGTAGATTTTGTCAATGTTTAATGATTTTTGATTGTCTGTTGATCTAATGGATCTAGTAATCGTAGCCTAAATTTAGGTCTGGTATATCGCAGCATTAATAATGTTTATACATGATAAGTTATAAAAACTTTTTCTTGATTTACGATTTTAAAAAGATTACTGGTAGGAAAGCCAGTAAAACATGATCTGTTCATTCTCAATTTATGTTAAGAAATGCAACGTCTTTTAACTTAAGTTTATTTGGATTAACTTTTTAGTCTTCCTAAGTCTTTTTTAAAGATTCAGGGCTCAGCCTTTTCTTTAAAATCCAGTTTGTTTGCCTCAGAAAAGACTTGATTAAAACTTTCTTGTAATTTGGTAGATCTTTGTCGGTAATTGTTAATAATTGACTTATATACCTTGCACAAATATCGTAATCTTTTTACTTTCTTTATTTTGAGATGAAAAAAAAAGTCTTTCCTTCCCAATATCTAGTCATAGTTTTTTTTAATGAATCATATAGGCAAACGCACTTTTCACTTCCCCCTCTCTCTTCCTTTTCTTACTTCATTAGTTGTAACAATAAATAATAGTATATACCATTTTAATTTTATTGCTTTTTACTATTTGTTTACTAAGTTTTTATAGAGGAAAGAAACCCTTTTTGAAATTATACTTTTTTTGGCGCGTTTAGGAAAATGTGATGGGAGAGATTTTCCGAGCGACATAGTAAAAATCGACACCACGAAGTTTATCGGTATTTACGATGCGCGGAAAAGCGATTTAAAATTTACGGCATGAAACCGGCATTTCTTTTTTCTTTCTCTTTTTTTCTCAAGCAAGTCATCGATCCACTTAATAATCGTTCTCAGCGCTGCTTGGCCTTAATGATCGAGCGGGATTCAGTGCTGTCACCGCGCTATAACCGTTGACGCATAAAGTAATTCAATATATCTTCCTTATATTTAGTGTAAACTAATATTTATGTTTTGTTTTTTTTTTTTTTTTCTTTCTTATATACATAATATATCAATCAATTGAAAATATGTTTCCTTTCTTTTATTTGTTAAATAAGTATATAATAATAATTAGTAGCTTATCTTTTCATACTTCCAATCTTTCCCCTTTTTACCTGGTAACGCTGTATATACAATAACCAATAAATAAATAAATGAATAAAATATAATAATAAAAGAAATATAATTGGCTTACATTAGCAAATATTATTGATCATCAAGGAGGATACAGAGGACAGGTTTTTTTATCAACTGTATTCTGTATAAAAAGGAAATTAATAGTAATAATAATAATAATAATAATAATAATAATAATAATAATAATAATAATAATAAGAATAATAAAAAAAATAATTTATATTCGTTTTTTTGAAGTTATTTCTTTGAAGTTTTTTTTAAGGTTAATAAGGTTATATTCATTTTGGTACGCCAAAGAAGTATAACTTCTTCCGTGCGTTCGTAATTACACAAATCAGATTTTTTTCATTAAAGGTGTGTCTTTGCTATCATCCGTTAGAACAGAATAGAGCGACTACTTGCGAAAAATTGCCAATTAGAAGGCTTATGAAAGAAGTACTAAGTGTCAGTATGCAGAAAGGTTCATATTTGGAAAATTTGAGAGGTATTGCAGCGTGCTTTACGAATATATGTTAATCATCTAAGATTGTTTCTGATCGTGATGAAAAGTTTCATAATTAATTTTTAATTGGTAATAAAATTACAATTTACTTACAGCTGTTAGGTTTTAATATAAAAATTAGGAATATAAAAAGATTTTAGTCACAAAAATACTTTAAACATTTTTAATTATTAATATAAATATTTAATATTAATTTACTAGATCTATATAAGAGCACTACTCTTTTATTGGTGTAAAAATTTCATATTCCGCTTATAAAAACGATCGTAAGACTGATAGATATCCCATAGAAGTTCTTAATACCTGCAAAATAATAGAAAGTTTAAAGAAATTTTAGTAAATTGTATCCTTTTCACAGATCTTTACTGAAAATTTAATTTTTCAGGATTCCAAATAAAAATGCAAAAATAAAATTTCATTTAAATAATGAAAAAAATACCATAACTGATTGTTACTTTTATTAAAAATATAATGATATTTGTAAAGAAATAATAATTTAAAAATATCGTGCTTAAATGTCGCATACAAATTCACATTACATATTTAATAGCTTAATATATCTTTTCTTTATAATATTTTCTTTTCTAGTTATTAAAACACTTAATATAAGACCCTTAAATGTTTTATTCAAGAAGATATTAAATTATAAGAAATAGTTTTATATTTTTTTTTGATTAAAGAACATATTCTTCCGAGTAGAAGAATTTTGTAATCATAAGTCAAAATGTAATTTTGTTCTAAGATATTAATATTTCTGTATGTTAGTGTCATGATTTACTTATAACTAGATTATCGATACTTAAAAAATGTGATTTACATGTCTTCGTTACGGATTCATACACACTTAACATCTTCGATGAAACCGAACTTCTTTGAAAATTTCGCATCTCTGTTAAAAGATAAAGCAAACATTGCGAATAAGGTTTAATAATTCATCTGTTTGTATTGCTTTTTACTGCGAATAAATAATTATAATATGCACCTAAAACATTCCATAAAAAGATATCTGCCTTTAAGCAAGCGCGTACCACGAGTGTCTTGCGCTAGTTTTATGACACCCTTTAGTCAGCTTACGCTGTAGCTACAACTGATTATTATCGCTATAAGATATATATATGTGGGTTGCGAGCACCTCCAAGCCAAACACTTAAATAGGCATTCGTGAGGAGATTGGACGGTGGGCCCTGGATAGCTCAATGGTTAAGAGCAGTCGCCCGGAAAGCGGAAGACCCGGGTTCGAGTCCCGGTCCAGTCAGTCCCACGGTCCAATTTTTTTCACGAATCCTACATATATATATATATATATATATGTATCTAAAATAATAAAAGTTTAAATATTTAAATACTGCAATCACACTGACGAGTGTCGCAATTTTATTTGTAAAGATGAATATTAATAGGCGTACAGCATAATATACATAATTGTACGCATCATATTCAATGTACCTATCTATTTGTCACTTGTATCTTATAACTTGCCTATCAGGTGAATCTTACCCTCGTTGGATTAAGTCTTCTATTAGACGGTACGTATTATGAAAATGTTGGTCATTTAGCATCTAAAATAAATCGTCATATAGGCAAAAATTGGAATAATTGACATTTTAAGTATATTAATAAAAAAAGATATTTCTAAATTTCATCTAGATATTATTTACAAATCAAAAATATAACCGCTAGATGAAGTTAAACATAAATACAAGTGACACCCTACAGCGGGAAACACAAATAACAGCGCTGACGTGGAAGTTATAATCCATTTTCGACTGAACACAATGTTTATATGCTCAAGTAGCTAGTAAATCAGTCATGATTTAGGCACACAAAGGTATTTATATCTTAGAATTAGTTAAATTTTTGACTATATGATTGTTAAATTTTTTAAAAGAATGTGTTCTGTATGCTTTAAAATTAAAAATTTTTTTTTTTGGATCCTGCAAGAAATATAATCCTATAAATCTATAACATACTGACATCCGTTAAAGTTCTTAGACAAAAGGTGCTGAATTTTCCTGCGGTCAGACACATTGGTTTCTGTGATCTTGCAATGCAAAGCATAATAGATCTTGCATTTTCGATCGGCATGTCGTACCATTGGCAAGCATAAAATACCTCACTAACTTTTGTGCTCTAATAAAAAAAGTAAAAAATTGTATAAGATAACAGGTTATCTGCAATAATTTTTGAAGTTATACTTCTTTTGGCGCGTTTAGGAAAAACTGATAGGAGTAAATCCTTATGATGCGGGCGCAAGAAACATGAAATATTAGCACCATAAATTTTGTCTACAATCTAAAGTTTAAGTGGACAATTATCAATATTAAAGACACTTATTCTGGTATATCTATAAAAAAAAAATATTTATATCGATATAAATACAAAAAATTGTTTAGATTTAAAGTTATTTAATTATTAAATAGGGTTGTGATTTATTTCAAGCAACTGTAAATATATTTAAAAATATTCAAAAACATTGATTTTTTTCAATAGTAGTAATAAGTCTTCTTTGAAGCTTACTTAAGTATGTTTTACTGTTTGTTTATATTTTGTTTTTGGAATATAAGACGGGAAGCAATTTGAAATTAATATCGTGAGTTCTGTTAATTTAACGTATGAATGAGTGAGATAGGAAAGGATAGATAAATAAATCAACAAAATTTTACGCGATATAGAGAACTTGCCTGGGCATAAGATAGATCACTAAGTTGAGAGAAAAGCCGGGGCAAGCGAAGGCTTTATTGAAACAAATAATACAATGAGTAGTACCCTGTGGATAAGTAAAAGAAAGAACGCATGCACAAATTACATCGCTAGGTACCTCTTTTTCCTTACGCTAGAAAACTCTCTTACCTTTGTTTCCATCGTTACCTGTTAATTTAACGAAATCTACTTCAACACGTTATCAGACGTACCTATGTGCGTTATTCTCGTCGCTCTCACATAGAAGATCTCTGTTGTAGCCGGTGCAACTACAACTCTGTCCCACGTTGGTAGCTCCGCCCGCACTAAAAAGAAATAACACCGCTCTCACTTAGAAGATCTTGGTTGTAGCCTGTGCAGCTAAAACGCTGTCCCACGTTGGTAGCTCGGCCCGCGCTACAAAAAAACACCGCCGCTTTTACTTAGACAATGCCAATATGGCGCCACTTTCTTTTCCCAAGAACAAACCCTTTCTCTTAGCTATCCAGATCTGGAATGGCCGCGTGTGCCTTCAAGACCAAGGCCCTACGTACCCCATCCCCAACGCGTACCTCAAGACGCTTTTGCATGTACGTCGTGTGCTAAAGCGCTCCCACATATATCTCTAATGCCCCTGCGCGCCCTCACAACGCACTAAAGCAATCGTAATCAATCCTATTTATATTAGCACATTTACAGCCGGCGACCTAAGAGACATTTAAAGCCTGAGCGCCGGCAACGTATCGGCCACTTAAATCCCAAACGTCGTCATTATTCGCTTGTTTCTGATCAGTGAATAGCTCAGAGTTCCGCGTTTTAGCGGGGCCGGCACTCAAGTGACAGACTAAGAAACCCGCGTTTTCGCGGGGCCAGCTGTCAATGTGTTAGGGTGTAATACGAATCAATCTAATGTCTTAACTTCGTCGCATATATCCATCAACGCCGTCGCTTCCAAATCTATTCCGCGCACAATACAAGCCGCTCCAATGCCCTAACTTCGATGAATACATTTTATAAAAATTATTTTCTGCTATAATTTTCGTTATACTATAATCTCTTGCAGCTTTTAACAAGAATAAGTATATATTTAAATTTCTTTTTCAAATTTCAAGATTCCTGAAAGAACTGCAGAAAATTATAATTTCTTTTACTATTGCTAAAAAATTTATGTAAAATAAGATATTAAGCACAAACAAACGCGAAATGTTGTAAGGAGTAAAAGTTGCGAAAAAAATAGTTGAACAAGTACACCAATTGTCAGTGAATACAATTTTACGTACCCATTTAACGTCGAATTTACTAATTACTATCAGACCATCGCCTTATCCTATGAAAAAGACTACAAAAATTTGGATAGATCTAGATCTATCTTTAACGTATAGCATGTATCGTCCAATTGATACTTTCCATTATGAAAGTCCTTTTTAGAACACTCCGAATATCTAATTAATTCAATATACAAAAATCTCTAATTTGATGTTTTGGGAAACTTCGTTATATGATAATATAGGGGTAGTAATGTTGGGTAGTATACCCAATTTACATTATATATTAAAATATAAACTGAGCTAAAGGAATTGTTATCTATCACAATTCGAAAGATGTAACTAACATTGAGACCGTTACCATTGAGACGACTAAAAGACAGTCCAGTTTTGCGATTTCATCAGTACGAAAATTGTTTATTGCAAAGTGTAAAACAGAAGAGGTTAAAAAAATTGTGTTAAGAGCAATTTATATTTCTCTGAATAAGAAAATTAAAAATATCATTTATTACTTAAATCAGGCATTATTTCCTTAACAACAATTAGAGGGGCATAGATAAGTAAAGGTTAAGATAGAAAGCTGCTAATTTTAAGTAGAAATTTTGATGGTAATTTTAACAAATAAAATTCTGATATACAATATAATCAACTTTTTACATAAAAAATCCAACCTTTAATAAATAATGATCAAGCAGTTAGTACAAAACGTCATGATACTATAGTTATTGCTGTATATATATATAAGACTATTTATGGTGTGGGTCGAGTACAGTTAAAAACAAAATTGTGTTTCTGTAACGAGAAGAAACGACATTTAGTGTTCGTTATAAACCGTATTGTTCCTACTACTAAAGTAAACGCTCGCGACTGCTCTCGCAACTCTTATCTTATTTATTCCCCCTCTCTTTTACATCAGCTGACCTGTATGTCAGGTACGTACCAACGATTTCGACTAACGCGGTAAATCAATTAAAGAATATTTCTTTACATATATACTATGAAATTTAGAAAACGTTTTTACTAAATAATTTGTAACATATTTTAGCTTTTATAATTCTCATATAGCTCACATTTGCATTGAACAACAAACAGATCAAATAACTATATTTAATAATAAATTTAATTAAATATATTTCCATATGTATACATTGTACATATAGTAATATTTTGTTCTTGAAGCTATTTTTAATTGTGTAAATTATCAATTAGGATTACTATGCACAAAGATGTTTCCTGATGAGCCCATTAGGTATTATTCTTATTATTAGCTTAACTAAATGTTTTATTTCCTATTTTAATTATATATTTTTTCTTCTTATTATATAACCTATATTGTAATATAAGCCTATCACAATTGCGTTAGCAATTATATATGTAAGATTTAATATGAGATTTGTATATATGTGCCTGTGCATTGAGTGATTAGCTGTTTGGATGTAGCGCTATACATCAGGTAAACAAAAACTTTAGAGAGATAGGAAGGGAGAGACAGTTGGTGTTTAAGTCTTGCAGGAGTGACAGTCTTTAAATCTGGCAAGAGCGTTTTAGAAGTTTAGTAGAAAATCTTGTAAATTAAATTTAATTAAAAACGTATTAAGATGGCATCGATTAATATAGAAACGGGAGGATGAACTTTAATTTATTATTCTCTTATTTTTAAGTCAGTTGACCACGTGTAAATATTGTAAAATTATTAATCTAATTTATATGTTTAAATAAGTTACTCTTATTTTTAGACGAATTTTATTGTGGTTCTTACTCTAAACAAATTAAGGATTACAAACATATTATATATATTAAAGAAACCTGCGAATATTACAATGTATAAATAAATAAGATTATACTGAATAATTGAATTTTTATCTGTTTATTTATTGTCTTAATTTTAATTTCTTGTCATTTCTACAATTATAAAGTTTATTTCCCAGACGTGATGTGAGCCGTTGCATCCCCTGCAATTTCTGCGGCTGTTGCATTTTCGCACGTTGTGCCTGCCTAGGAAAATGCAGCACAGGCTTCGTTCCTTCACGATCCTTACCCACTGATCGATTAAGTAGTCTACAGCTTCGTGCACTTCACAACATAGTGAACCTGCCCAAAGCAATCACACGGATAAGCGGAGCGCGGCTGAGCTTGCTGAGCTGCCTGTTTCGCCGACTAAGTAGCCGGCTTTAGTTGTTAACTCAAAACTGTTGAGAATCCTGATGAGCGCTAACCCGCTTGGGCACAGTTGCCTTAGCAACGTTGAGCTGAGTAGTAGCTTGGGTCGCGTTTTCCTCGCTGTTCTTCAACGTACGAGCCCGGGCAAAGAGAAACTCTGTGAACTGACTAGGAAGTAGAAACTCATCGGAAAACGGGAGCGATGTTTCCCATCTTCTACGTGTGTCTTGGTCGAGCAGCCCACTGACTAGCGTCACCATGAGACACTCATCGGTGTTGGAATGCTTAAGAGCCTTAGTCATCGCATTCATGATGTTGACCGGCTTGGTGAGTGAGCTTGCCTGCCGCTTCTGCATGGGCTTAAGGTTGAGTAGCAGTTCGAGATGCGACTTGATGATCAGCCGCTTGTTCTCAATTCGAGTATTAGGCATCGACCACGCTGTTGCATAAGAGGAATGATCTGGCGTAAGGTTGATGATGAGCTCTGCAGCGTCACCCAGCATTGCAGCCTTGAGATATTGAAACTTCTCAATGTCGTTTAGATCTGAGCAATTCCTGATGAACGAGACGAACATGGCCTTGAATTCTTGCCATTTGCGAATGTCTCACCGAAACTAGGCACAGTCAACTCGGGTAGGCGTGAGTGGGTTCAAGAACCAACTTCAGTTAAGCGGCTAGCTAAGTAGGCTGCGTAAGCTGTTCCTTGAGAAGTCCTAGTAAGCGCTTGACCTTGAGCACCAACTTGCTTTCGGTGAGATTGACCTTCCGGGTAAAGTATGAGTGATCAAAGTGTGCTGGGGGCCAATGAGTAACAAACCAAAAGTGCTCCGTCCGGAAAGCCTGGTGCAGCTTTTCGAGCTGGTTTGACATCACGGTTACTTCAGTCAATGCAATGTCAGCTGCTGACTCGGTGACTTGACTGAGCATGTCTTCCATCGACTCGACTAGCTCATTTTGAGCCTGAACTCGTAAGACTAGCTCACCGCTGAGATTTGACGGCGACTGACTTCGAGTCACAGCCCCTTAATTGGTTGAGATGCCGACCAAATCTGTCGACTGATTTGCGACCCTGCTAGCGACGGTATTGAGTCGGCTGAACCCTTGGGAGCTGCATCTTGATCGCGCATGAGAGGCATGGTCAATGATCGGATGAGCCGGTACGATAGTTATTTTATGAATGGTCTAATCAGCAGGCAACGCTGAATAGCACACACGCACACACGCGCGGGAGAGTAAGTCCTGTGACGTGCACGAGAGAGAGAGAGAGAGAGAGAGAGACGGCACTATTCCTCGCAGCGCACGAATGCGAGAGAGCAAGAGAGACGGCACTATCCTCGCCTCCAGTTAAGTCCCATGTCCTCAGGTGTGTGATGTGCACCCGATAGAAAGATTCGTGCCTAGCAATTGATTGGTTAACTACCTCTGTCGCGAGTTACACCATCAAGCCTCTTCTCCCAGGAGCATCGACAACGCTTGACCACTCACGCTTAAAACTTGAAAAGGCCGCGGGTCAAAAACCTATAAAAATATTATCTGCGTATTCGTTTGTCTCACAACATCAGCTACTCACCTTGAGGTGGTCTCTGCCTACACAGTTGAAGGATTCATCGCAACGTACAAGCGATTCACCTCAAGACGCGGGACCCCGTCCGCACTCTATTCCGACTTCGGAACCAATTTTTTGGTGCGGATGCGCAACTCAAGCGCTCCTTCGCTGCCAGCCCACCTGGACATCACGAGATCTCCGCACTACTAGCTCAAAACAAAACCCTTTGGAACTTTAACCCACCTGCTGCACCCCACATGGGTGATAAGTGGGAAGCAGCGGTCAAATTATTGAAGTTTCACGTCGAGCGCACGGTCGAAGAACTCTACTCACGTACGAGGAAGCATCCACTCTCTTTGCCAAAATAGAAGAGATTCTTAGTTCAAGAACTCACGAACCGCTCAGCGATGACCAAGAGGAAACGACAGCGCTTACACCTGGCATTTTCCCATTAGAACCGCTATCAATGCGGTCCCGGTGCCTTCACTCCTGGACGTCTTGGTCAACCAGGTGTCCCGATGGCAATTTATCTAACAATGGATGCAGCAGTTCTGGCGCTTGGTCAACTCAGTACTTGTAACGATTGCAAGCAATTTCTGAGTAGCAAGACCCTCACAACAGCATAAAAGTGGGCTCTCTAGTCCTACTCACTGATGAGCGGATGCCTCCAGGAAAGTGGCCAATGGCCAGAGTACTCAAGCTGTTGCCAGGGGAAGATGAACCCACCAGGGTAGTGTTTCTAAAAACTGCAATCACCACGCTTGCCCGAATCGCCAAGCTCACCGTGCTACCGGTGACTCCACAAGGGGACTCTTGACTAATTATAAACCCCGTTGCTGATTGAGGGCGGAATATTTTGGAATAAGCATTCCCAACGGACGGCGCAACCCGACAGTTGTCACGCGATGTGGACTCTCTTCAGCGCCTATTGAGGACTCGCCATGACGCCATCTTCTCCGGCAGCTATTAAAGTTGAATTTCTCTTACGGTTACGACGTTATCACCAGAAAAAATCTTTTTTTGCTTATTGTCGATCTCGTACCGTTTGTTTGAGAAATCAAGTAATTACTACAATCTCTTAAAGTATTACTCAGGGATTAATATAATCCAGAACGTCTCTTAAACTGTCTCACGTACGGTAACACGTGAAGAAACCTATTTGTAACGGAATTATTTAAAATTCAACCTGCCTAATGGCTGAATAAAGTTTTTACAGTTAGTTTTTGTTAGTATTAGGTGTGATAGCGCACACGACGATACACGGTCCCCGCCCTGTGAGTGGTAATATCCGTATTAATTTTTAATTGCATGTTTTCTTGCACTTTATTCTCTTACAACATTGTCAACTTCGTCTGTACCCTCTCTAATATTGTCCGTCGCCATAGCAACACGTTGAGAGACATGATTACTTGGTTTCTGTAAACCGCTGCGTTTAACCGGCTAATAGTTTTAATGATATTTTAGTGTTTTTGAAGTTATATTTTTTTTATCATTACGCCAAAGAGGTATAACTTCTTATGTGCGTACATAAATACACACACTGGTGTTTTTTTAAATTTATATTTGTTTTATAAATAACTTAGAAAAATTATAATAATATTCATTGTTTTTAATAATTACCTCTGTTAGAAGGCTTTCTCCAACTGTACAGTGTGCATACAGAATAAGCAGAACCAAATATTGAAAGACCAGGAAGCTGACTAGCACAGTTTTTTCTCCATTTGAATAATTCTACAAGAAAGTATAAATTATATAAATGCAATAAATATTATATTTTACAATGATTTATTTTTAGCATAATATAATATACGTTACCGTCAAGGCCGGAAATCCACCATTGCTTGCAGTTCCTAGGCATTGTTAAAATTCAAAGTGCTTTTTGGCACTTTTTGATACAGGAGAATTTTACAGCTTTTACAAAGCATTAAACCTTAATACTTTGGTATCCTATAGAATATCAAATTATTATTTAAGCAACGTATAAAAGAATACATTATTGGGCACAGGCACACACAGCATACGCAACCCCCTACCCCTCCCAGAAACAACCCATACAATGCTCCACATACGCACACAAAAAGAGCTTACTGGGGTTTTTTTGGACTGTGCGTGTCGCTAAACTATTCGTAAGTCTAAAACTAAAATAGTAACGTTGGTGCGTTATTATGTAGGGCCATCTGTAACTTATCGTAGGAGAAGATTATATTATGTTTAGAGAGATATTCGTAGAGACGTCCATGGAAAATCTGT